>NW_027362769.1:97756872-97875125 GCF_046119375.1 Phyllobates terribilis
CCATTTCTCAGCCATACAGTGTTGTCAATTCTTGCAGTGTTTTTTTAAGCATTTTTTCATAGAAAGCAATGAGAAAGTGGAACAACACTGCAAAAAAAGCAACCCTGTGCTTATGCTCAATTTTTTGGGGGAATAAATCGATCTTTTTTCAAACATGAACTGTAGATAATTGACACACATAATCCACAGCAAAACCTGCCTTTCAAAATGTTTCAATATTTTTTATTGGAATTTTACATTTTTTAAAGGAGGGAAACAAACGTAATACAGACAGTATATACAAGATACAAACAGTACAGGTGGTAAAACCTGCTTTTTTCTAAGCAGATTTACTGCCAAGAAAGTAAGTTTTGCCTGCAGAAAAAAAAACAAAGCAAAAACAAGTGTGAATATAGCTTTATGCAGAATTTTTCCTGCCAACACATCAGTATTTGCAGCAGATTTTTCAGATATTCACATACGCTAAATCTGATCAAAATATAGCACTAGCTTCATTTTGTGCAGTCAATGCTTTATTATAACGCATGATTGTAAGTAAAGTAGTTAGACAACAATATATTTACATTGCAAATATATAATATATTATGTAATGGTAGATTGCAATTAACAGAAAAACTTCTAGCCTAAAAAAGCAACTTTTTTTTAATAGCCAATGCTTTACAACTCAATCTATTTAGATGCCTGAAGTGGAGTAGATATAAGACACTATATTAACTTAATGGAAATGAGCACAAAAGTCAAATAATTCCTGCATTACAGTGTAAAAGGCGCCGCCTGTCCCCGGTGGGGTAGTAGCATTTACTACACAATATAGAACCAGGGGAGGAGTCCTGAGGAGATAATTTGCATATTCCCACTGCATTTTGGGGTGAGTGAAGAGTCTCCGCGAGCTCAAAGAACACTGGATTTTCGCTGTTGGAGCTGAAAAGAGGACATCGGTAAACCGCGCGCCTACCGGCGCGCGCATTTTGGAGCTTTTTTTTTTAAGCTTTTTTCACTGTTTTCAGAACATTAACAATAAGAACATGGAAGAGTCCAGGAGCCATTTGGTGAGCTGCATATCCTGCTACATGTTCACAGACTTGCCAGTGGAAAAGCCAAACTTCACATGCCAGAAATGCAAGCTTGTGTCCCTGTTGGAGGAAAAGTTGCGAAATCTAGAAGAGAGGTTAACTACCTTGAAAATCATTAAGGAAGGTGAAGAGTTCTTAGACAGAGCAGAATTATCTCTTCATGATTCAGAAAGAGAAGAAATTCGAACTGCACCTGACGAAACAGAGGAATGGAAGCATGTGACCCACAGAAGCAGGAGGATCGAGAGGCAGTCAGCACCCATACTGCTCAGGAACCAGTACCAGGCTCTCACGCAGGAGAACCATGAAGAAATACAGCAAAATAAGACTTTGCCAGCAATGAATAACCTTGTAAGCCCTCAGAATCCTCCTGGATGGAGAAAGAAGAATGTTGTGAAGAAAAAACGGAGAGTGGTGGTCATGGGGGATTCCCTGTTAAGAGGAACAGAGGCCGCTATCTGCAGACCAGACATAACCTCAAGAGAAATGTGCTGTCTTCCAGGAGCAAAAATTAAAGATGTGTCTGACAGGATATCAAGACTCTTCAGACCTACAGATCACTACCCATTCCTGCTAATACATGTGGGGACAAATGACACCGCAAGAAAGGACCTGGAAACCATCTGCAGTGACTTTGAAGACTTAGGCAAGAAAGTGAAAGAATTGGGAGCGCAGGTGGTCTTCTCATCCATCCTCCCAGTGGATGGCCATGGAACAATGAGGTGGAATAAGATTCTACAGGTGAACAACTGGCTACGTCGATGGTGCCGTCAACAAGGATTTGGATTTCTGGATCACGGAATGAATTACCTATACGATGGACTACTTGCTAGAGATGGGGTGCACCTTACGAAGACTGGAAAATATGTATTTGGAAG
This sequence comes from Phyllobates terribilis, assembly GCF_046119375.1. NCBI lineage: Eukaryota > Metazoa > Chordata > Amphibia > Anura > Dendrobatidae > Phyllobates > Phyllobates terribilis. Next base: position 97,758,824 of record NW_027362769.1, read on the forward strand.
TCGCCTTGCTACACTCATCAGAAGAGCTTTAAACTAGAACAATGTGGGAAGGGAAGCAAAAGGCCAGAAAAAGCAATACAGCTGACAAATACTATTGAGATCTCTGCTACTGGAAGTGGAAAGGAAGAACAAAGACAAAACAATTTAAATAATAAAAATATGGGAGGAAGAGAAACCAATCACAAACTAAAATGTTTTTATACAAATGCACAAAGCATGGGCAACAAACAAGGAGAATTGGAACTACTAATGCAGGAAAAGGAATATGATGTCATTGGAATCACTGAAACTTGGTGGGACGATGCACATGATTGGAATAAAAGGCTAAAAGGATACAACTTATTTGCAAGAAACAGACTTGATAAACGAGGAGGAGGTGTTGCATTGTATGTTAGAAAAGCGTATATCTGCACAGACATTGAAGCTTCAGAGACTGGGAGTTCTGTGGAAACTGTTTGGGTAAGAATACAAGGAGAGAACAACGGAAAGGACACCATTGTAGGCATTTACTACAGGCCACCTGGGCAATCTGAAGATATGGATGAACTCTTTATGTATCAAATGACCAAGTTCTCCAAAAAATACGACGTAGTGGTCATGGGAGATTTCAACTATCCAGACATTTGTTGGGAATCTCTCTCAAGTAAAACTAACAGGTCAAGCAAATTCTTATCCTCTCTTGCTGACAACTTTATCTTCCAAAAGGTAGGGGAGAAAACAAGGGGATCTGCTACTTTGGATCTAATCCTTATAAACAGGGAGGAAATGGTTGAGGAGGTAAAGGTGGCTGGGACCCTAGGAGGCAGCGATCATGCTATTATAGAATTTTGGATAACTAGAGGAGGAAGACATGTGAAGACTCAAACTTCAAGGTTAGATTTTAGAAAGGCAGATTTTAAGAGACTCAGAAAGAGAATAGGAGGGATCCAATGGCTGGATGTCCTTAAGGACAAAAATGTCCAGGAAGGATGGGAAATTTTTAAAAATGAGATTCTCAAAGCACAATCGTTAACAATCCCGAAAAGTAGGAAGAATGGGAAGCATTTAAGGAAACCAGGATGGATGAACACAGAACTTAAACACATGCTAAAAAGAAAGAAAGAAATGTTTATTAAATGGAAAGAGGGAGGCATATCTAAAGAAGATTATAATGCAGTCTGCAGATCCTGCAGGGCACGTATCAGGGTAGCTAAAGCTGACAATGAATTAAGGCTTGCAAGAGATGTCAAAAGCAATAAAAAAGGATTTTGGGGGTATGTCAAAAGTAAAAGAAAAGTCAAAGATGCTATAGGATTTTTACAGGATGAAAATGGAGAAATGGTAAGAGAGGATGTTGAGAAGGCCGAACTTTTTAATTCCTATTTTGCATCTGTTTTCTCTCAGAAAGAAAATGTAACATCAACTGATCTTCACTGTCCTTTTAAAGGAATAGAGGAACCAAAGTTATCTGTAAACAGAAAGATTGTGAGGGAATATTTAGCTAACATAAATGAGTTCAAGTCTCCAGGTCCAGATGAATTACACCCCAGAGTACTGAAGGAGATCGTAGAAGAAATTTTAGAACCACTCTCCATAATCTTTGAAAATTCTTGGAGAACAGGAGAAGTCCCAGAAGACTGGAGAAGAGCAAATGTTGTTCCTATCTTCAAAAAGGGGAAGAAGGTGGACCCAGGAAACTATAGGCCGGTGAGTCTGACTTCTATACCAGGAAAGATCTTTGAACAAATTATTAAACAACATGTATGTAAGTACATGGATAAGAATGAAGTGATTAACCAGAGTCAGCATGGGTTTGTAACTAACAAGTCATGTCAGACTAACTTAATTTCCTTCTATGACAGAATCACTGACTGGGTGGATCAGGGAAATGCTGTAGATATAGTATATCTTGACTTCAGCAAAGCATTTGACAAAGTATCTCACACCATCCTTATTGAAAAAATGACCAAGTATGCAATGGACCAGGCAACTGTTAGGTGGATTCATAACTGGCTTAGTGATCGGACTCAAAGGGTGGTTGTAAATGGCTTCACATCCAGCTGGATGAATGTCTCAAGTGGGGTACCACAGGGCTCCGTCCTGGGACCTGTATTGTTCAACATCTTTATCAATGATTTAGATGAAGGAATTGAGGGTAAACTGATTAAATTTGCTGATGACACAAAGCTAGGAGGGATAGCTAATACTAGAGAAGAGAGAGAGAGGATTCAAAAAGACCTAAATAAACTGGAGTAGTGGGCAGCAACCAACAGATTGGTTTTTAACAGGGAAAAATGCAAAGTACTACATCTGGGCAATAAAAATGAAAAAAGCATATACAGAATGGGAGGAAAAGAGCTAAGCAACAGTACATGTGAAAAAGACTTAGGTATACTAATAGATCATAGACTGAACATGAGTCAACAGTGTGATGCAGCAGCAAAAAAGGCAAATACAATTCTGGGATGTATTAACAGAAGCATACAGTCTAGATCACGTGAAGTCATTATCGGTCTTTACTCCTCTTTGGTCAGACCTCATCTGGAATACTGTGTACAGTTTTGGGCACCACATTTTAAAAAAGACATAGACAAACTGGAGCAAGTTCAGAGAAGAGCGACCAGAATGGTGACTGGTCTGCAAACCATGTCCTATGAGGAACGGTTGCAGGATTTGGGAATGTTTAGCTTGCAAAAAAGAAGACTGAGAGGAGACTTAATAGCTGTCTACAAATATGTCAAGGGCTGTCACATTGTAGAAGGATCATCTTTATTCTCATTTGCACAAGGAAAGACTAGAAGCAATGGGATGAAATTAAATGGGAGGAGACACAGATTAGATATTACAAAAAACTTTTTGACAGTTAGGGTGATTAATGAGTGGAACAGGCTGCCACGAGAGGTGGTGAGTTCCCCTTCAATGGACGTCTTCAAACAGAGGCTGGACAGACATCTGTCTGGGATGATCTAGTGAATCCTGCTTTGAGCAGGGGGTTGGACCAGATGACCCAGGAGGTCCCTTCCAACTCTACCATTCTATGATTCTATGATTCTATGATAGAGCATGAGAAAAGCTTATTCAGATAGATGGCTGAAGCTATGAATGTCCTGTGTATACAGAAGATTATTAGAAATGACACCGGAAGTGTTTTACAGCTTTTCTACTATTAGTCCTTCTTAGGATGACAATAGATGTAGCCTGACCATTTAGCATGAAGGCACATAACAATACAGGGTGGAGATGTTTGTCCACAGGTATTGGGACCTAAAGAATAACAGCAGCCAAAGGTTCTTCTGACACAATTCTTTTGATATTCTTTATTAAGTGGACATTAGCTTGAACCCCTCACAGTACATAGTGAAGCTGATCAGTCTCACTTATGGCTGTACTTCTACATGACAGTTAGAATATTGGATAAAACCATACAAAAACATACTTATCTAAAAATAAACTGTTCTAAATGTGATTTTAATTAAAGTAATGTGACAGTTCATGTATTGTACATATAGCACTGCTCTGTCTGCATTATTATGATATATTGTGACATCATGGTAAGGCGAGTGGCATAAACTATATACTGACTGTAACATCTTACATCATGTGTGTACAACGTACTATACACTTATCGAGATATACACTAAGGCTCTGATTCATCAAACCAGCACACCGGTCTAGATGATGGGACATAGAGGAGTGCGAGGCGCTGTATTCATTAGGAGATGCATGCATCACAAAGAATTAGGCGAGGTATGAAGTTACCCGAGCCTCCGTGTGCGCCCTGCCACAAATCTTACCCCAGTCCCTGTAGGAAACCAACCAGTCATCATGAATTTGTGACTTGGACAAGCAGGGGTCACCACTAGTGTTGAGCGAGCACTAAAATGCTTGGGTGCTCGAAGCTCGGGCCGAGCTCACTGTGATACTCGGGTGCTCGACCCGAGCAACGAGCCCAATGTTTGTCTATGGGAGACCCGAACATTTTTGCGGCGGCTCCCCCGGCAGTCTGTAGACAGCCTAAAAAGTGCCCAAAACGATAGTGATAGTGCTCACATGACATGGGGACAGCATGGGGATCGCCCCTGGTAGCATTTCTGACCCCCAAGTCACTGCTGTCAACAACGTGGTCAGAGGTATTAAGCTACTTTTTCAGGCTCACAATAAAACGTTCAAAAACGAAAGTGAAAGTGCTTTCCTGTGAAATATGTTAACCCCTTAATGACCATGGGTCTTTCTGTTTTTGTGTTTTCCTTTTTTGCTCCCCTTCTTCCCAGAGCCAGAACTTTTTTAATTTTCGTTCAATATGGCCATGTGAGGGCTTATTTTTTGTGGGACGAGTTGTACATTTAAACACCATCACTGGTTTTACCATATCATGTGCTGGAAAATGGGAAAAAAATTCCAAGTGCAGTGAAACTGCAAATAAAATGCAATTCCACAGTTGTTTTTTGGGTCCTTTTTTTACCATGTTCACAGATTGCTAAAACTGACCTGCCATCATTATTTTCCAGGTTGTTATGAGTTCATAGACACCAAGCATGTATAGGTTCTTTTTTATTTAAGTGGTGAAAAAAAAATCCAAAGCTTGCTAAAAAAAACAAAAAAAATGACGCCATTTTCCGAGACCCTTAGCTTCTCCATTTTTCGGGATCTGGGGCCAGGTGAGGGCTTATTTTTTGCGTGCCGGGCTGACGTTTTTATTGATACCATTTTGGGGTAGATCCGATGTTTTGATCGCCCGTTATTGCATTTTATTGCAAAGTTGTAGCAACCAAAAAAACGTAATTCTGGCGTTTAAAATTTTTTTCTCGTTACGCAGTTTACTGATTGTATTAATTCTTCTTTTATATTGATAGATCGGACAATTCTGAACGCGGCGATACCAAATATGTGTATGTGTTTTTTTTTATATATATATATATATATATATTATATTTTATTTTGAATGGGGCGAAAGGGGGGTGACTTAAACCTTTATATATTTTTTATTTTTTATTTTTTTTAAAAACTTTTTTTTACACTTTCTGCTTGCTTCTATAGTCTCCAGAGGAGAATAGAAGCAGCAGTTGTCTGATTGCTTCTACTGCATACAAGCGATGAGTAGATCGCTTGTATGCAGGAGAAATGCTCACTTGCTATGAGCGCTGACCACTAGGTGGCGCTCATAGCAATTGAGACCTGACAACCACAGGCGTCTGCTGCAGACCCTGAGTTGTCATGCCCACCCATTGGTGACCCGCGATCACGAGACGGGGTCACTGATGGGCGGGGCTTAGGACTCCCAGAAGCGCGAGTTAAATGCCACTGTCAGAGATTTAACATGTTAACAGCCGCGGGTGGATTGCGATTCCAATAATCAGCTGACATGTGCTCGCTTCAGTGCGGGCTCACCGCCGGAGCCGGCCTTCCCGACCTGGTGCGTTCTATTACTGACCAGGTCGGAAAGGGGTTAATGAACATCCTTTCCAGGGTAAAGACTTGTGTATAAGGTAAAATAAATAACCAAAAACAAAAATACTCCTCCACACCTTGGGCTATGTTCACAAGTAGCTTTTTTTAAGCGTTTTTGCACGTTTGTATTGCTTTCAACCGTGACAAATGCATTCACCGGGAAATGTCATTTTAACATTTTACAACCTTATCTGACCATGTGCTGTGTGACGCATGCATACAGTGCTAAAAAGACATGGGAACAGCATGGGGAAGACCCCTGGAAGCATCTGACACCCAGGTCACTGCCTAAAAGTGTGCCCATCAGAAGATGCAGACTTGCAACTATCCCCGTGCAAGTCCTTGTCCCAGGGCAGTGTTCAATTGTACCTCCCTCATAACTTGCAATACAAGCGCAAGTATGCAGCCTGCCACCCACCCACCCCCAGGCTGCAATACCATACTGCTAGCTTGCTTGCACTTGAAATTGGGCCTTTTAGGCACGTGGAGGTGGAATCTGGCCACCACGTCATGGCTGCGTCGGTAGCCTGGTATTCATACTCAGTCCCCAGCTGCTCGGCGGCCAGGTGTCCATGCTTGGTCCCCAGCCGCCAGGGGGCGGCCGGGTGTCCATGCTCAGTCCCCAGCCGCCCCGCGGCCGGGTGCCCACACACAGTCCACAGCCGCGTGGGGGTGGCCGGGTGTCCATAAACGGTCCCCAGCCGCCCCTATTTGTCCCGGTGTGCCTTATACACAAGCGCGCCTACCAAAACATTACCTGTGCCCTCCCCAGTGCAATTAGTGGGAAGGATAGCCTAACCACAAACACGTGAACAAGTGAATGTGGCCAGGAATGGTCCATCTCACTGACGCCTTCACACTGGGTTAATATTGTGGAAGCCGGGACACAGTTGGACACTGGGATGCAACACGTCCTCCAGACATAGAGGATTGCGGGTCCTTGGTCAATCAGGCTTCAACACAAAGTTCAGAAGGTAGACAGCAGCAGTGGTCGGCCTCCTACACAACGAGTAAATTATTCATGATCAAGAGGCCATCCACCTCCTTAGCTTTCTGTTCCTTGGAATGCAAGCCCATGTATGTAGTAGCAGCTAGGCCTGAGGTGGTCATCGTTTTGGTGCATATTCTACCTCCTTCGAGGATTGCTGGATGTTTTCCTGCTACTATCCCAGTTCTATGACTCCCGTTAAAACAAAGCTTCAGGTGATGAATGATGGATGAGGTGGTGGCAAAGGAGAAAGAGCAGGAGGAACAGGGACCATTCACATCAATATCAGGCCAGCCAACCACACATGTCTTGTAGGATATGTTTCCGTACCAAAAGGAACGGTTCAGCTACACAGTTATAAGGCATACAGTGAATGCAATGCCTACCAAAAATTTCGATGCACTCCAATGCCCCTTGGAAGTGACATGGAGGTTAGAGGGCCTTAACTAAACCGTTTTTTCCATTTTAAAGCAACTGGGTCTCCTGTACACTGTTGGCCTAAGCAAGGAATGGAAGGCTTTCCAAAAATTATTAGGCACTGCAATGCCCCTTGAAACAGACGTGGATTACAGCGTATTAAAAACCTTCTACCCATTATTGGGGAGTGGGTCTCCCTTAGTGTTCGCCTATGCATTGAAAAGCAAAAGCTGACAAAAATTAGGAGGAAATGCAATGCCCGTTGCAAGAGTCATGGAGGTTAGAGGTAATTAAAAACAACATGTCAATGCCCCTTGGAAGAGCTGTGGAGTTCAGAGTGGTTTAACAAGACAGTTTTAATGCCCCTTGGAAGAGATGTGGAGGTCACAGTAGCTTAACAAGATGGTTTTAATGCCCCTTGGAAGAGATGTGGAGGTCACAGTAGCTTAACAAGATGGTTTTAATGCCCCTTGAAAGAGTGGTGGAGGTCGCAGTGGAATAAAAAGACAATATCAATGCCCCTTGGAAGAGTGGTGGAGGTTACAGTGGAATAAAAAGACAATATTAACGACCCTTGGAAGAGACGTGTGTAGCGCCGGCGTCCCTGCCCTCTGCTAGGCAGGGACGCTGTTCCCCTCACCTCTCTGCTCCGTGCCCGGCGTCCTCCTCCCGCTCTGCTGGCAGCGCGCGCTCCTTCCCGGCCACTGTGCTTAGGGCGCGCGCGCTCTCCCTCCCTCTTAAAGGGGCCGCGCGCGCCGTCCTAAGGAGTCCCCGGCCAATGGCCGGAGGACTTTACCATATATAAGGCACCTCCTCCAAAATGGAGGTGCCCGAGCAATGTTGTTGCACTGTTCACTACTCTGCTTCAGCCCTCAGGTCCCGTTGCCAGTTACCTGCCAGATACCTGCTAGATTCCTGCCAGCTTGCTGTCTTATTCCTGCCTGATATTCTGCTACCTGCCTGCTAGCCTGAGGTCCGACGGTCTGCCTTACTACTTCTGTCAGTCTGTCTAAGGACCAGCTTGCCCGCTCACCTGGGAGCGCACATCAACTACCTGCCTGCTTGCCTGAGGTCCGACGGTCTGCCTTCCAACTCTTGTCAGTCTGTCTATGGACCAGCTTGCCTGCTCACCTGGGAGCGCACATCTGCTACCTGCCTGCTAGCCTACCTGGAGGCTCTGCCGTCACGTGCTGTGACCACCCACCTGTCCAGAGACTTCTGCCCGCTCACCTGGGAGCGCTCATCTGCCGCCTGTCTGTTGGTCTTCCTGGAGGCTCCGCCGTCACATGCTGTGACCACCCGTTTATCCAGAGACTCTCGCCTGCTCACCTGGGAGCTCAAGTCTACCATCAGCCGCCACAGGTCGTACCAACCCTTTACCCAGAGACTGCCCCGGTCACTTGCCGTGACCATCTGCCCGTTCACCCAGAGACTGCCCCGGTCACTTGCCGTGACCATCTGCCCGTTCATCCAGAGACTGCCCCGGTCACTTGCCGTGACCATCTGCCCGTTCATCCAGAGACTACCCCGGTCACTTGCCGTGACCTCCTGCCCGTTCTTCTAGAGACTGTCCCGGTCACCTGCTGTGACTGCCTGCCTGGTCGCCACCCGCTCCCTTACAAGGACCGCCCCCTTGTATAGTAGCTCAGAGGTTCCGCCTCCCAGACCCGTTACAACGTGGAGGTCACAGTAGCTTAACAAGACGATTTGAATGCCACTTACAAGAGCCATGCAGTACAGCATATTAAAAACATTATTCCCATTATTGGGGAGTGGGTCTCCCATAGTCTTTGCCTATGCCTTCCAAGCCAAAGCTGCCAAAAATTAGGACAGAGGAACTTGCAATGCTGGCAACATGGACCACGGTCACCCTGGTGGTATAGTGGTCGTGGAGGCTGAGGATAAGGAGAAGAGCAAAAAACAGCCGAAATGAGGAAGCGTATACCCATGTGTGGGTGTGAAGCGATGCATGGGAATACACCTCCCGAAATAACACAGTGGATTTGACTTTATGTTACTCTGCTGTCATTTGGTGGTGATGAGAAGTCTGGCCCAATCCAGCCCTTGTTCATTTTGATAAGGTGATAAGGGTCAGCTTGTCAGCATTGTCAGTTGACAGGCGAGTGCGCTTATCAGTTATAATTCCCCCAGCGGCACTAAAAACACGCTCTGATAACACGCTAGCGGCAGGGCAGGCCAGGACCTCCAAGGCATACAGAGTGAGTTCATTCCAAGTGTCCAGCTTGGATACCCAATAATTAAAAGGCACAGAGGAATCACGGAGGATGCTGGTACTCCCTCACCATCTTTTGAAACTTTCCACTCCTTGTGAGAGTACCCTGTGCCTCAGGGCCTGTAAGCTGGGCAGGTCTCAGAAAACTGTCCTAGACCATTGACAGTGTTCCCCTGCCTCTGCTGGATTGGAGTTGCGTCTCTCTCGCCTGTATGCCTTAGTTGGGCAGCGAACTGTGACCTTTGCCGCTACCGTGTTCAGATGGGAATTTTTTTAATAGTTCTGCAGCAAGGGCCTTCTGGTACTGCCCCATTTTTGTAGACCTCTCCAACTCAGGAATAAGAGAGTGAAAGTTCTCCTTGTAGAGGGGGTCTAAATTTGTCATCAACAAGTAATGACTGTCACACAACATTTTGACAATGCAAGGGTCACGGTTAAGGCAGCGTAACATAAAGTCAGCCATGGGTGCCAGACTTGTAACGGGAAAGACTTCCGTGTCCTCACCAAGATGACTAGTGTTGAGCCACCCCCGTAGTGTTCGAGTTCGGTTCGGTTCGTCGAACACCCGTGTGTTCGTCGAACACCTTCGAACACCGTTAAAACCAATGGCAGGCAAACAAAAACACATAGAAAACACCTTCAAAGGTGTCCAAAAGCTGACAAACTGCTCAGAAGACACAACTAACACATGGAAAAGTGACAAGTACATATAGTCATGCGAAAAGAAAAGAGGTGGAGGAGTAAAAGGAGGGGGAGACACAGATATAGGCATGTCATGCCCTTCTAAAATCCAAAAAGTGAGAAGCCGACACGTTCAGTCCGCTCCTGCCCGTGCCACCTCAGTGTCGCCGGGTTTGTGCCAGAGCCGCGGTGAACCCTGACGGCCAGCCCCCCGCTCCCAATACTGGTGCCTGTCCGCTGGTGGGTCGAGCGAGCCCCCCTGTGGTGGAGGCAGCTCTAAGCTTTTTAATTTAAATTGTCTCTCTAATTTGAATGAATACACTTTAAATCCATTTACAAGGATCTATTGGAGGGCAAGTCTCATGCCAGCAGCCGCGGTAATTCCAGCTCCAGTAGCGTCCACTAAAGCTGCTGCAGTTAAAAAGCTTTTATAAGGATCGAGCTCGGCTGTCCACCGCAAGGCATCCTACTGCCAGTCCCAGCCCCTATGCCTCGGGGTGCCTCCTGATGCTCTTCACTAAGTATCCCATGGTCCCGAAGCATTTCCTTTGAAAAAATTAAGTGTCTAAACTACAGGTGGTGTAGCTTGCTTAACAGCCGGGATAATCCGCTCACTAGCAGACACTGCTACTAGGCACAAAGTATTTCCTGGGCTAGATGCAGTTAAAAATTTGTAATTAGATACTCTCGTTGGATGCTGAGAAAGCATTCCATAGAGTCTCCTGGCACGCCATATATGATTCTCTTAAAAGCTTGGGGTAGGGGTCTAGGGGACCCTTTTATAGCCAAAATCACGGCCCTGTATCGCAATACGTCACCTAGGCTGAAGATAAATGGAACTGTAGCACCCTGAGGGCTCGGTTGCTACAGACGTATTGCACCTCACCCAGAGGTGTGATATCTCACTCTCAGGTAAGGATGGAGTGTGGATCAGGACCCGACACCTGCATGCATTACACCACATTGCCGTGGGGCAGGGCGACCAATATGCCCCTGAGATGGGCACGACAGTCCCTGTCCCTGGCTGGAGTGGGGGGAGGGAACACTGAGGAAGGGGAACCCTGTAGTGCAGGAGCAGGGAGGAAGCAGTTCCTGGGTGCATTGAGAAGGGAGTATAAAAGGTGGGCACCATCTTAGTTCAGTGCAGAGAAGTCTGAGCAGAAGTGGCAGGGAGCAGGGGCTCTGCATGAGCTCTGCTCCGGAGGCGGGCCTAGTAACAGAGGCCCAGGCCTGGAAGAGGGAGAAGGAAGGAAGAGGAGCGGAGAAGGCTCCAGGAACGAGGAATGAAGGGATCCCAGGGGTGCGGACGGGCGAGTCGCCACCGCACGCCCGAATCCACCTGCGTGGAGGGGTCAGGCCAAAGGGGGAGACCGGTCCCCGAACTAGTGGAGGCAGGAAACGACCCTCAGCTAGAAACCGGAGGCTCTGACATTTTATGTGGCGCAGCCCCTCGCTACACCCGCTAGGAAGGCACCACATAGGGTCAGGGAAACTGGCGCCAAGTTTACCAAGAGGAGGCCCGAGGCAGCTGGACAGAAGTGTTGGTAAGAGAGGCCAGACAAAGGACACACAAAGGGGGTCCTGTGAAGCGCTCCAAAGTTATCTGGGAGTTGTCTGAGCCCCTCACCTGGTGAGCACAGTACGACGTGGGCAGCCGTTACCTGCAGACGTGGTCTGGATAATAAGAACTGTGAGTAAAGGCCCTGGACTGCATCACTGACTCCGTGTCGTTACTGCTGCTGCCCTGCACCATCACCCCCATCCTCCGCATACACTGCCCTGAGGCTATACTCCTCCCGTGGGGAGTTATGCTACGCTCTGCTGCACCCACAACACCAGCCTCAGCGGTCTGCCCTGTAGCGGCGGTTCACTCTGACCGCAATCCACGGGTGGCGTAGTCGGACATTTAAACATCAAAACCACATAAATAGTTCCGCCACTGGTTTGACCACCCTGAGCCACGGAACCGGGTCGCCGCCATGAAGACTACAACCACCAGCATCCACCAAAAAGGGTCCGGCTCGGGGTGTCCCAAGGCCCAGGGGGTGCGTCAGAACATTTTCATCACCTTTCACAATCACCAATGGGACAAGGCAGTGATGTCCTCTGTCCCCTCTCTTATACATCCTAGTGACGGAGCACCTGCTCTCATCAATTCGCCATAACCCCAATATTAGGTGGATTGAGGTGGGAGGCACCGAGTACAAGTGCTCTCTATTTGCTGATGATGTCCTAGTATATATCACTCAATCACATATATCCATCCATGCTGTTATGGCTGAAATAGATCACTTTGTTGCATGGTCAAATTTTAAAATCAATGCAGCGAAGTCTGAGGCCCTCGATGTCTCCCTCCCTAAATCCATATAGGATTCCATCCAGTCCAACTTTCCCTTTGCCTGGCCCTCACAGGGTATCAAATACTTAGGAATTCCTATTCATAGAGACCTCTCCCATCTATGTTATCTTAATTTTGGGCCCTTTATTGAACAATTCCATACAGACCACGGTTGGCAAGTTAGAACTGTAAGATTCACTACGTGAACCACTGGTGTTTTGTGGAAAAGCACATGTACACTGCGTTCCAAATTATTATGCAAAAAGTGTTTAGGAGTGATAAGGGAAGAATTTGTTTGTTTGTCAGTTAAACTCATTGATGGTGATGTGTGTCAGGGCTCTTTATATCACTGTAAGCAATTGCAGACACCTGTGCTAATTAGTTTGGCAGGTGTGTCCAATGAAAGGCAAGACTACTTAAGAAGGCTCTCTCACATTATTAAGCAGCCTACATTTTCTGCCAAAATGGGAAAGAAAAAGGATGTGTCGGCTGCTGAGAAGCAACAAATTGTGTAGTGTTTAGGTCAAGGCATGACTACAATCAACATTGTGCGATGATCAGGATGAAGTGTCTTGGCAATCAAGAAGTATGTAGCTGATTCACAGTACACACGTGTGCGTGCTGATAAGGGCAAATTGAGGACTCTTTCCTACAGGCAATTACGTCAGGTTGAAAGAGCAGCGGCAAAAAAGCCTTGTCATAGCAGCAGACAAGTTTTTGAAGCTGCTTGTGCCTCCAACGTCCCCCGAACAACAAGATGCAGGGTCCTTCAGAGGTTTGCAGCTGTGCATACGCCATCCTGTCGACCTCCTCTATCCACTTCACACAAGCAGAAACGGCTCCAGTGGGCCAAACATTACATGAAGACTGATTTCAAAACTGTTTTGTTCACGGATGAGTGCCGTGCAGCGCTCGATGGTCCAGATGGATGGAGTGGAGGATGGCTGGTTGATGGACACTCCACGCAAACACGGCTACAGCGCCAACAAGGAGGAGGTGGAGTAATGTTTTGGGCTGGAATCATGGGGAGAGAGATTGTCGGCCCCTTTAGGATCCCTGAAGGCGCTAAAGATGAACTCCATAATGTATGTGGATTTTCTCAAACAGCACTTCCTGCCATGGTTCAAGAAGAAGAACCGTGTATTTCACAGCAAGATCATTTTTCTGCATGATAATGCACCATCTCATGCTGCACATAAAACATCTGCATCTCTGGCTCATATGGGCATAAAATGGGACAAACTTATGGTGTGACCCCCATGCTCCCCTGACCTCTACCCCATTCAGAACCTTTGGAGCATCATTAAAAGGAGTGTCTATGATGGCGGGAGGCAGTTCACATCTAAGCAACAGCTCTGGGAGGGTATTCTGTCCTCATGCAAAACAATTGAAGCAGAAACCATCCAAAACCTGACAAATTCAATGGACGAGAGAGTTCAGAAGCTCCTTTCGAACAAGGGGTCCTATGAGAAAATGTAACATCACCTAGAATAAAGTTTTGAGTTGAAAACTGTTTGATTTCAGTTTCTAACAACCTGCTAATGCTTATAATTTCAAAAATGACCATTTTTTTGGTTTTTATTAAAATGAAAAGGTTGATCGAAAAGTTTGAGGGATCTAAGAGTGTGGCAACCCAGTAGTCATGATTACTTCGAATTCTGACAATATGAGGGTCATGCTGCAGGTAGTGCAGCAAGAAGGCACTTATGTGTCTTGCGCATCTCGGAGCCCCAAAATTATTTTCCGGGCTACATGCAGCTAAAAATTATTTTTAATTTTAAATCTGGTGGAGCTTATTATAGATGGCCTAATAGGATCAGTGCTGCACACTGCTACAAAGCCCAAATTATTTTCCAGTCAAGATACAGATAAACATGATTAGTAATTTGAAAGCTTAAAACGGTTGGTAGGGTGATTTTAACCAATCATCAAGCTTTTACTCTCCCCAGGATGACACAGGGGTAGAAAAGTCGTTTCGGATCCATGATTTGTTCATCTTTATGAACATGAGTCTGTCTACATTATCAGTGGAGAGCCGCGTGCGCTTATCTGTCAGCACACCACCAGCAGCGCTGAACACACGTTCAGACAGAACGCTGGCTGCGGGGCATGACAAGATCTCCAAGGCGTAAGTGGCTAGCTCCGGCCATTTATCCAGATTGGAAGCCCAAAAAGAGCAAGGGTCCAGTGACACAGTCGTGGCTTCAATGTTTACTTGGAGATACTCCTGTACCATCGTCTCTAGGCGTTGACTATGTGTCAGACTTCTTGTCTCCTGTGGCCTTGCAAAGGATGGGCTAAAAAAGTGGTGAAATGATTCCGCAAAATTGATGTTACCAGCAGATACTGTGGTTCTGTTACGGTTTGAGTGCTGAACACTTGACGGTCCCACGGTTGGCAAGTTGGAACTGTGAGATTCACTACGTGCACCACTGGTATTTTGTGGAAAAGCACATGTAAGATTCTGCAACAGTCTCTGCTGATACTCCTGCATGCGTGCATCCCTTTCTATGGCAGGAATAATTTCGGCAAATTTACTTTTGTACCGGGGATCTAACAGTGTGGCAACCCAGTAGTCAGGATTATTTCTAATTCTCACAATTCGAGGGTCATGTTGCAGGTAGTGCAGCAAGAAGGCACTCATGTGTGTTGCGCATCCAGGAGCACCAAGTCCCTGTTGTGTTGGTGGCGAGGTAACAATCATGCTTCCTTCCTCTGTCCTCTCCCCCCAACCTCGCACAACAGAAATGTGATCAAGGTCTCCCTCATCTGATGAGTCTTCCATCAGTTCGTCCTCCACTTCTTCCTGGGCTCCTGCACCTTCCTCACTAGTTTGGCTGCTACCATGCGCCCTGGTAAAACCATCTCCCCCACCCTCACATGCCTGCCGCCTTGGTGCTGCCGACCGTCTGGACCTTGCAGATGTTAGCCCTTCCGCATACAACTCCTCCTCCTCTACTTCCTCCACCTCCTCTTGTGCCACCACCTGACTCCGAATTCTATTTAACATGTGCTCCAGCATGTAAATCACCGGAATAGTCATGCTGATAATGGCATCATCAGCACTAAACATCTTCGTCGCCATTTCAAAACTGTGCAGAAGGGTGCATAGGTCCCTGATCTGAGACCACTCCTCCAGCGTGATTTGCCCCACCTCTGGATCTCGTTGGCCCAGGCTATACGTCAGAACGTATTGCACCAGGGCTTGTCGGTGCTGCCACAGTCGCTGCAACATGTGCAGAGTTGAATTCCACCGGGTAGGCACATCGCATTTTAGCCGGTGAAGTGGCAGGCCCAACGACTTCTGTAGAGATGTAAGTCGCTGAGCTGCGGGATGCGAACGGTGGAAGTGAGCACACAGCGACCGTGCCCTCTGCAGAAGGCCATCTAGTCTGGGATAGTGGGCTAAAAATTGCTGGACAACCAGGTTCAACACGTGAGCCATACAAGGCACGTGTGTGACATTGCCCCGGCGAAGGGCCGCACCCAGGTTTGCAGCATTGTCGCACACGGCCTTCCCTGGTTTCAGGTCCAGTGGAGACAGCCATTCATGAAATTGGTTCTCCAGAGCTGACCACAACTCCTCAGCTGTGTGACTCACATTTCCCAGACATTTCAAAGTAAAAACCGCCTGATGACATTGAGCCCTACTGCCAGCATAGTAAGGAGGTGTGCAGGATCCCTTCTGCGCAGTTAGAAAGCTTGTGGCATGACCAGACAGGCTTTGGGTGCAGGTGGAAGACCGAGAGGAGGTTGAGGAGGCAGAAGCAGTGGAGGAACTTTGACATAAAGAGGATTGACGCACAACTCGTGGGGACGGCAAGACTTGGACAGCAGCCCCTTGTCCTGCTGTCACCATAGTTACCCAGTGCCCAGTCAGCGACATGTAACGCCCCTGTCCATGCCTACTCGTCCAAGTGTCTGTGGTGAAATGCACCCTGTCACACACAGAGTTTCTCAAAGAAGCGGTGATGTTGTGTGCGACATGCTGGTGGAGCGCAGGCACACCTTTCTTTGAGAAGAAGTGCCGACTGGGCATCTGGTACTGGGGCACTGCGACGGACATAAGGTCTCGAAAATCCTCTGTGTCCACCAGGCGGAAAGGCAGCATTTCTGTAGCCAAGAGCTTGCAGATGGTGAAATTCAACCTCTTAGCTTTCTCATGGCTAGGAGGAAATGGTCTTTTACTTGTCCACATCTGAGGGACCGAGGGCTGGCTATTGTGCTTAGACGGGGTTGATAAGGGTATCCCCGGCAAACTGCTGGTCTGTGAGGAAGATGCAGGCGGACATGTTAGGTTGCCTTGATCCAAAGGTGGTGCTATCGATGTCGGACAGCGCTCAACACCAGCTGGTGTTACCACCTCCAAAGAAAATGATGACCTGCCAAACACGCTGGCTGTTGCGGGTAAAGAGGTGGCAGGTCTGCGCCCCAAAACAGGTGTGACTGCTGTCCCCCCAGTCACAGAGGATGAAGAGGCCGCGGATGCACAAGATATGGCAGACGGTGGTTGGCCCGGCCGGCTAGGCCGCATTGTAGCACTCTGAGCTTCCCACTGCAACTTATGCTTCATGTCCATGTGCCGGTTCATGCATGAAGTACTCCAACTATGTATTTTTTGGCCTCTACTTAGCTTTTGCTGACAAATGTTACAGATAACACGAGTTGGGTCATCTTTATCGATCTGAAAAAATGCCCAGGCTATGCAAGGCTTAGCACCCATGCGACCTGAAGAGCTACCACGACTTGTGGTGAGAGGCAGAGTTGTGTTTGAGGATGCAGTTGTTGACATGCTTCCAGTACTACGTCTCTGTCCAGGAAGGCGCAACCTGACCTCGTCGTCACTAGCATCTTCCTCCACCTCCTCTGCTGACCATCTCTTGGCTGACTGTGGGTTGACAGTAAGTGGGATCTCCAACCTCATCATCATCACCCTGTGCATTATCACACCCGTCGTCCTCAGAGCCAACCTGTTCCTGCCCTGACAAAAAACTAAAGTTGTCGCTCCAATCAGGTATTTGAGTCTCATCATCGTCTTCCTCATTGTCTCCACCAACAGGAGTTACAGTTTGGGAATGAGGGTCTACATTATGGTCAGAACCTTCTGCGTCTGGTCCTGGATCCGACTCATAAAGATTCTGGGCATCAGTGCAGATCATTTCCTCGTCTGGATTCACAGAAGCGCTGGAGTCGACCTCTGATTCCCAGGCTATAGTATGAGTAAACAGCTCTGCAGACTCAACCATCTGTTCTACCTCATACTCAGACGGGCAGCTGGAGATTTGGGAGCTGTGAGGAAGCAAGTGCGATTGGGGTGACACCTTTGAGGACTGGAGTATTTGTGATGTTGAAGTTGATGTGGAGGAGAGCCCACTTTAAGGAGCACTTGATATCCGTTGAAGCACCTGCTGTTTTTGTGCCTCATCTGGAATTTGTAGCGATTGGCGTGGCTGTAAGAAAGAGATCTTATTACATTGTCCGCTAAAAGAAGTAGACATTTTAGTTTGGCTGGAAGATGGTCTTTCTTCTGCAGATGTTACTGTTGCTTTAACACCTACCCCACGGACACAACCTTTTTTCCCCTTCCCAACACGCCTATTCCCCTTTCCACCAGCAGCAGGCCTTTTACCACTCATTTTGGTGGTTAACTAATTCACAACTCTGGAGTTGTTTGCACAAAAAAACAATGGATGGGAACCGAGCAGAGCTGAGTGGCCAAACTGTGGTATTAGGCCAAAACTATTGGCTGGGTTAGATGCAGAAAAATATTATATTCAGTTTGCAACCTGATGGAGGTCAGTATAGATGGACTAATAGAACAAGTCCCACACACAGCTAGAAGCCCAAATATTTTTTCAGAGCTAGATGCAGAAAAAAATTATATTCAGTTTGCAACCTGATGGAGGTCAGTATAGATGGACTAATAGAACAAGTCCCACACACTGCTAGAAGGCCAAATATTTTTTCAGAGCTAGATGCAGAAAAAAATTATATTCAGTTTGCAACCTGATGGAGGTCAGTATAGATGGACTAATAGAACAAGTCCCACACACAGCTAGAAGCCCAAATATTTTTTCAGAGGTAGATACAGATAAAAATTATTTTTAATTTGCAACCTGATGGAGGTCAGTATAGATGGACTAATAGAACAAGTCCCACACACTGCTAGAAGGCCAAATATTTTTTCAGAGCTAGATGCAGAAAAAAATTATATTCAGTTTGCAACCTGATGGAGGTCAGTATAGATGGACTAATAGAACAAGTCCCACACACAGCTAGAAGCCCAAATATTTTTTCAGAGGTAGATACAGATAAAAATTATTTTTAATTTGCAACCTGATGGAGGTCAGTATAGATGGACTAATAGAGAAAGTTCCACACACTGCTAGAAGCCCAAATATTTTTTCAGAGCTAGATGCAGAAAAAAATTATATTCAATTTGCAACCTGATGGAGGTCAGTATAGATGGACTAATAGAATGATGCTATGCCCAAAAGATTTTACTTCACTAGGTGCAGTAAAAAAATTGGTATTCTATACACAGGTGGTATATCTTGCAACACAGATAGGCTACTCCACTGACTAACACACTCTGCAATAGGCCAAAAAGGATTAGCTTTGCTAGATTCAGTCAAATGCTGTGAAAAAAACTTGCACAGCACTGGCACAGACCTGCCTGGCAAAAACTGATAGGAACTGATGTAACCTAGTCCTGAAAAGGACTGCAATTACAATTAATTTTTACTCCCACAATCTATCTATTTAAGAGCACAGACCTGCCTGATAAAAGTCGTAGGAAATGCTGTAACCTAGTCCATAAAAGGACTGCAATCATAACTATTCCCTACTCCCAAGCTATCTGTAGATTTGTGCGAAAATTGGCTTGAAATTAACAAGGTATAGCGCACACAGCAACAGCGGTGCCGTCTAACACGCAGCTGCAGCAGTGAGAAAATGGTGGCGACGGGGAAAATGGCTTGGTCTTATAGGGCAAGGACATGTGACATACACTGCCAATGACACATGCACTTGCTTGTGTGAAAAACAGCAGTTCGCTCCGTGTGTGCGCTGCTGATAGGCTGACAGACTGCACCTCCCCACTGCAAATGCGGGAAAGAGAAAAAAAAATGGAGATCTTCATTATTCCTGCAGAGATCGATCCCCTGCCCCTCCCCCCACCCCGCTGTACACTCAAACTGCGTATTAACATTAATTTTCATCATTACTGAGAAAAAATCCAGTTATGATTTTGGTGCACGAACAGTTATCGAATATAACCTCGAACAGCCAAATTTTTCTCAAATCGTTCGTGTTCGCCGAACGGCTCGAACACCGCCCAAAACTGCTTGAATTTGAGATTGGCGAACAGTTCGAGTAGAACAACGCTCATCTCTAAAGATGACGACTGATAGTGTTGAGCAATCACTAAAATGCTCGGGTGCTCTAAGCTCAGGCCGAGCTTACCGTGATACTCGGGTGCTCAACCCGAGCAACGAGCCCAATGTTAGTCTATGAGAGACCCGAGCATTTTTGCGGCAGCACCCCCGGCAGTCTGTAGAAAGCCTATAAAGTGCCCAAAACGATAGTGACAGTGTTCAAAAGACATGGGGGCAGCATGGGAATCGCCCCTGGAAGCATTTCTAACCCCCAGGTCACTGCTGTCAACAACGTGGTCAGAGGTATTAAGCCACTTTTGCGGGCTCACAATAAAACGTTCAAAAACGAAACTGAAACGGTTTTCCTGTGAAATATGTTAAGGAATTTCCTTTCCAGGCTAAAAACTTGTGTATAAGGTAAAATAAATAACCAAAAATAAAAATACTCCTCCACACCTTGGGCTATGTTCACAAGTAGCATTTTTCATGCGTTTTTGCACTTTTGTATTGCTTTCAACCGTGACAAATGCGTTCACCGGGAAATGTCATTTTAACATTTTACAACTTTATCTGGCAATGTGCTGTGTGACACATGCATACAGTGCTGAAAAGACTAGGGATCAGCATGGGGAAGACCCCTGGAAGCATCTCTGACCCCCAGGTCACTGTCTAAAAGTGTGCCCATCAGAAGTGATCCTTGCCGCATCAGAAGATGCAGACTTGCAACTATCCCCATGCAAGTCCTTGTCCCAGGGCAGTGTTCAATTGTACCTCCCCCATTCCTTGCAATGCAAGCGAAAATATGCAGCCAACCACCCACCCACCCGCAGGCTGCAATACCATACTGCTAGCTTTCACTTGAAATGGGGCCTTTTAGTTTGGAGGAGGCCGAAGCTGGCCACTACCTCATGGCCGCTTCGGCAGCGAGGTATCCATACTCTGTCTCCAGCCGCCCGGCGGCCGGGTGTCCACGCTCGGTCCCCAGCCGCCAGGTGGCGGCCAGGTGTCCATACTCGGTCCCCAGCCGCCCTGATTTCTCCTGTCACCTTCCCCCACACTTTTCTTAGCCTGGCCTGCTTTAGGGCAGCATTGGACGAGCTCACCAGAGAACCAGACTCCTCCGGTGGGCCCTGGCTTCTCCATCAGGGGAGTTGAGAGTGCCAAGGTGAGGAGCATGATGATGATGATAGAAGTTAGCATCTGCTTTGTTTTCTTGGAATGCAAGCGCATGTTTGTAGTAGCGGCTAGGCCTGAGATGGTTCGCGTTTTGGCGCATATCCTACCTCCTCCGAGGATTGCTGGATGTTTTCCTGCTACTATCCCAGTTCTATGACTCCCGTTAAAACAAAGCTTCAGGTGATAAATGATGGATGAGGTGGTGGCAAAGGAGAAAGAGCAGGAGGAACAGGGACCATTCACATCAATATCAGGCCAGTCAACCAGATATGTCTTGTAGGATATGTTTCTGTAACAAAAGGAGCGGTTCGGCTACACAGTTATAGGGCATACAGTGAGTGCAATGCCTACCAAAAATTTCGAGACACTCCAATGCCCCTTGGAAATGACATGGAGGTCAGAGGGCGTTAACTAAACCTTTTTTTTTTTATTTATAGCAACTGGGTCTCCCGTGCACTGTTGGCCTAAGCAGTGAATGGAAGGCTTTCCAAAAATTATGAGGAACTGCAATGCTCCTTACAAGAGCCATGTGTGGCACCCCAGGCGTCTGGTCACCACAGTAATAGAGATATTACGTCGGAGAGCAAGTGGGGGGTTTCCTGGTCAGGATCCCTTAAACATGCAACATCCTCCTGCCCCAGTCCTGGGAGGGGAGAATTCTGCCCTTTATAAACTGGATCTGGGGCGGGGTTGAGTGAGTCAGAGAACAGTCAGAGTCAGAGTGAGAGCAAGGGAAAGTAACAGCAAGGAGCTCTGTAGGAGCTAGGAGCTAAAGACCAGGGGCTGGAAGCTGAGCAGAGCTCGCCTTGGCAGAAGACAATAGGAACCGGACACAGGAGTCCGAAGCTGTGAGGACTTATATATCCAGCAGCAGAAACCAGCCGGCAGGGGATTTCAGGTCCTCTGGCCATAGAAGCCCGAAGGCTCAGTCACAAGCAAGGGACCAGCACCGCCGTCGTAGAGCGGAGGCTAACAGAAGGCCCCAAGTCACCAGCCATACGGGTGAGCACTACACGGTACACTCAGGGACGTGGGCTACTTCTACCCGCTTACAGCAAGGTAGCCAGGAAGAGTGCAGACAGACGGGTAGGCCTACAACTCCACCTGGCCAGGGGAACTCCTGCTTGCTCACAGACTGACCAGGCCTCTTATGCTAGCCAAGGGTCTACCTTATAATCATCAGTAAAGACCCTGAACTGCACTGCAAAGACTCTGAATCATTCCTGCTGCGCTCGTGCACCATCACCCCCATCATCCACACTCACTGCCCTGAGGCTATACTCCTTCCGAGGGGAGTTATCCCATTCTATGCTGCGCACACAACACCAGCCTCAGCGGTCTGCCTCGCAGCGGTGGTACTCCCTGACCGCAATCCACGGGTGGCGCAGTCGGACAATTAACCTCAAAAACTAAGAAAGACTGCCACTGGTTTGACCAGCCTGAGCCACGGCACCGGGTCACCACCACGGAGACTACAGACCCCAGAGACCCGGCACCGGGTATCCCACACACGTGTACACACGGCCCAGGGGGCGCGTCACATGCAGTACAGCATATTACAAACATAAGTCCCATTATTGGGGAGTGGGTCTCCCATAGTATTTGCTTATGCTTTCCCAGCAAAAGCTGCCAAAAATTAGGACGGAGCAACTTGCAATGCCCCTTACAAGAGCCATGCAGTACAGCATATTACAAACATAAGTCCCATTATTGGGGAGTGGGTGTCCCATGGTATTTGCTTATGCTTTCCCAGCAAAAGCTGCCAAAAATTTGGACGGAGGAACTTGCAATGCTGGCACCCTGGTGGTATAGTGATGGTGGAGGCTGAGGATTTGGAGAAGAAGATTAAACAACCGAAACGAGGAAGCGTATACCCATGTGTGGGTGTGAAGCAGTGCATGTGAATACACCTCCCGAAATAACACAGTGGATTTGACTTTGTTACTCTGCTGTCATTTGGTGGTGATGAGAAGTCTGGCCCAATCCAGCCCTTGTTCATTTTGATAAGGTGATAAGGGTCAGCTTGTCAGCATTGTCAGTTGACAGGCGAGTGCGCTTACCAGTTATAATTCCCCCAGCGGCACTAAAAACACGCTCTGATAACACGCTAGCGGCAGGGCAGGCCATGACCTCCAAGGCATACAGAGCGAGTTCATTCCAAGTGTCCAGCGTGGATACCCAATAATTAAAAGGCACAGAGGAATCACGGAGGACGCTGGAACGATCGGCAAGGTACTCCCTCACCATCTTTTGAAACTTTCCACTCCTTGTGAGAGTACCCCGCGCCTCAGGGCCTGTAAGCTGGGCGGGTGTCAGAAAACTGTCCCAGAACGTTGACAGTGTTCCCCTGCCTCTGCTGGATTGAAGTTGCATCTCTCTCGCCTGTACGCCTTGGTTGAGCAACGAACTGTGACCTCTGCCGCTAGCATGTTCAGATGGGAATTTTTTTAAGAGATCTGCAGCAAGGGCCTTCTGGTATTGCCCCATTTTTGTAGACCTCTCCACCTCAGGAATAAGAGAGTGAAAGTTCTCCTTGTAGCGGGGGTCTACAAGTGTCACCAACCAGTAATGACTGTCACCCAACATTTTGACAACACGAGGGTCACGGTTAAGGCAGCGTAACATAAAGTCAGCCATGCGTGCCAGACTGGTAACGGGCAAGATTTCCGTGTCCTCACCAAGATGACGACTGACCATGCTCTCCTCCTCCTCCTCTTCCTCCTCCCCCCTGTCCTCAGGCCACCCACGCTGAACCGACGGTATGACACTTGTACAGGTACTACCGTCTACAACGCATGATAGCAGCTCCTGTTCTTCCTCCTCCTCCTCCGCCTCCTCCTCTCCCTCATTGTCCCCCAATGCACGTTGGGATGAGATAAGGCTGGGCTGTGTGTAATCGCCCGCTACGCTTCTTGATCCATTTCATCATACTCTGGCTGCAATGCCTCCTCTTTAATTCTCTGCAGAGAGCGTTGCAAAAGACAGACAAGTGGTGGGATGCTGACACTAATGATGGCGTCATCGCCACTCACCATCTTGGTGGCCTCCTCAAAGTTTGTCAGGATGGTACATATGTCAGACATCCAGGTCCCCTCCTGAGGTCTTATGTGTGGAGTCTGACCTGAATATCGACGGCCTTGTTGCAACTGGTACTCCACAACTGCTCTCTTCTGCTCACAAATCCTTTGCAACATGTGGAGGGTAGAGTTCCAACGTGTGGGGACATCACACACCAGTCGGTGTGCCGGAAGCTGCAAACGCTGCTGCAACACAGCAAGGGCGGCGGAAGCTGTAGCCGACTTGCGAAAATGAGCTGACAGGCGACGTACTTTCACGAGCAGATCTGGCAACTCTGGGTACGATTTAAGAAACCGCTGAACCACGAGGTTAAGCACATGAGCCAGGCATGGTACGTGTGTGATCTCACCTCGCCTCAGAGCCGCCACCAGGTTACGGCCATGGTCACACACGACCATGCCGGGATGTAGGTTCAGCGGTCTCAGCCACAGATCTGCCTGCTCTTTCACAGCTGTCCACAACTCACAAGCAGTGTGAGGTTTATCACCTAAGCTTATGAGTTTCAGCACAGCCTGTTGCCTCTTGGCGGAGGCAGTACTGCAATGCTTCCAGCTTGTAACTGATGTGGTGATATCTGAGATGGAGGCTGAACATGAGGAGGAGGAGGAGGAGGATGATGCGCAGGAGCTGTACACTGTGGGGGCAACTCTGACTGACATAGGGCCCGCAATCCTCGGTGTGGGGAGGATGTGTTCCGTCCCAAGGTCCGACTGGGTCCCGGCTTCCACTATGTTTACCCAGTGTGCCGTCAGAGAGATGTACCGTCCCTGGCCACAAGCACTTGTCCACGTGTCCGTTGTCAGGTGGACTCTCCCAGTAACTGCGTTGTTGAGGGCACGGCAGATGCTTTGGGACACATGCTTTTGTAGTGCGGGGATGGCACACCTGGCAAAATAGTGTCGGCTGGGGACCGAGTACCGAGAGACGGCCACCGCCATAAGATTGCGGAAGGATTCCGTCTCCACCAGTCTAAAAGGCAGCATTTCCAATGCAAGCAGTCGTGAAATGTGCGAATTTAGGACTGTGGCCTGTGGGGCGTTAGCTGCGAATTTCCGCTTTCATTTAAAGGTCTGGGATATGGACAATTGAACGCTGCGGTGGGACGTGGATGTGGACGTTGATGCTGTTTCTTGAGAAACTGCCATAACAAATGAAGACTGAGAGGAGGGGGCATCTTTACATGCAATATGGACAGGGGATTGCCTTGCACACACAACAGGGGGTTCTATTGCATGCACAACAGTGGAAGAAGCAGTGGTGACACCCGCTGACACTGGTCGTGGACCCTGGGTTTCGCCCCACAAAGTCGGGTGCTTTGCTGCCATGTGCTTGATCATGCTGGTGGTGGTCAGGCTGGTAGTTTTGTCACCCCTGCTGATGCTGGCATGGCAGGTGGAACATATGGTCTTTTTGGGGTTATCAGCAGAGTCTTTAAAAAAATTCCAGACTCAGGAAGACCTACCGGTTGTACTGGCAACGTCCCTCGTGTTGGTGTTACGGGGAACGGTTGCCTGCCTTCTGTCTGCGGCCACCACACTGCTTCTTCCTGCCTGTTGGGGTACTCTGCCTCCCTCCCCCTGTGTGCTGCTGGCCTCACTCTGCATGTCCTCCTTCCACGTTGGGTCAGTTACTAGATCATCCACCACCTCCTCCTTTTCCACTTGCGCACCACGATCCTCCTCCTCACTTCCTGGCAATTGTGTCTCGTCATCGTCAACCTCTTGTGACAGATTGCCAACGTCGACTTCCTGTGGCCGTGGCTGTTCAAATATTTGAGCATCGCAACATGGGAACTCCTCTTCCACCACTTCAAGCGTATCAGGCGAGGGGCCCATATATGGAAATGGACCAGTGAACAGCTCTTCAGAGTGTCCAAGTATGGGATCACTTGCTGTCTGACGACACTCGGCATGGTGGGAAGAAGGAGCATCAGGGTGAGGAGGAGTATGCGGTCGAGACTCACGGCTACTAAGAGTAGACCGTGTGGAAGACAGACCAGAGGTGGTGGTGCCCAGGTAATTGGAAGTATTGTCTGCTATCCAATTAATAACCTGTTAACACTGATCAGTTCTCAATACTGGTGTTGTTCTGTGCTTCCCTAGTAATTCGGTCAAGAAGTGGGAGCGAGAAGATGTGGCTGTTGGTTGTGGCACATTTTCACCTTGGCCACGGCCCCGTCCTCTGCACGAACCATCACCAGAACGTCCACTTCCACGTCCCTTGCCACACGCCTTGCCCATTGTAAATGAAGTAAAATAGCTTACACTTGCACTATCAATGGAAAAAGGGTAATAAAGAGTAGATTAGAACCGTGGAAGAGGAAAACCACAGTTATTGTTTACTGGGGTATACCACACTTTTTTAAATAGAGATATTTGCAGCTGAACAGTGAGCGACACACTCAAACTGTTTTTTTTAGATACAAATGGCCCAAAAGTGGATAATACAGAGGTTTGTACCGTGGAACTGCAAAACCACACTTGTATTTCTCGGGCCTACACCAGAATATTTTCAACAGATATATTTGTGTCTGAAAAATCAGAGGCACACTTTTTTTTGGGGGGAGGAGGGGGCACCAAAAGGTTAATAAGATGGGTATTTGTACATTGTGAAGGAGGAAAAAAAAAAGAGGATTTAGATAAAAAAAAAAAAAGATTTTTCCTGGCCCCCGGGACCTGGAGCTAAGTCCAGCAATTTCAGCAACAGGAGCAGCACACAGGACTGTAATGCAGCGTTTGCTGGTATAACCACTGCGTCTCCTATACAGACTGCCTGCCTGATATACCTGGGATGGATATTAGTCCTGAGAAGGACTGTTTGTTTGATCTGGCAGCCTTTACAGACCCTACACTAACTATTTTGCAGGATATATCTCTCCCTAAATCAGCAGCGCTGTCCCTACACTGTCTGATCCGGAGTGACTGTGTCCAAGATGGCGGCGCCCGGTTTTAAATACTCGAGGTGATGCTGTGCGGCCAGCCAATCACTGTAATGCCCACAAACAACATGGCTGCGGCATTACAGTGACTGGTTGGCAATCCCTGCATGTTCATTGGCTCTGTAAAGAGCGCCTAACATGCAGGGCGGAGACCCGAGCTCCCGCCCGAGTAACCCAGAAATGCTCGGTGCTCGCCAAACATCCCGAGTAGCGTGATGCTCGGGCGAGTACCGAGCAGTGTCGAGCATGTTCGCTCAACACTAGTCACCACCCAAATCTGGGTGATAATTGTGTCAAAAAAGCCAAGAGTCACAATTTTGTTTTTCTAAATCCTCGCGTCGTACAAAACATTTCTAAATTTTCAAAGTGTTTTATGGCAGAATAATAACCTAAATGCTTTAATGAATTGACCTACGTGTGTGTGTATATAGAGCTATGCATTGGTATTTGCACGGTATAAAGACACAATTAGAGGGTACTCATGAACATGACCCCAAAAGAAATGGATAAATATAAAGTCAAGTGACAGAAGAGAGGAGAGAAAGATAATGGTCTTAAGCTCATGAAATAGACAATATATCAAAATGTATTAATTAAAATTGTAAAATTCAGGAAGATAGATACAACAATAGGAGAATGGCAATCTCTCCAGCAGGAGGCATATTACATATATATAATAAGTGTCATAAAGAGTAATATGAGGGCAGTGCAATAAAGATACCATTCATAGTCCTATGTTTCTGCATTGTAAGTCTATAAGCACAAACCCATCAGAAGTCCTCTCCTGCTGGAATGGCGCCAGCCCCGCTCATCTCTAATACAGAGGGACCTGTTATCTCCTGAGAAGCCACTGGGCACCAGCAGGTTCAACTGTCACCTGTGCAGATTTTGATGCATGTTTCAAACATACATGCTATCAGACACTAGCTGTACGATTTCAGCCCCTTATCGGCTCTGAGGAACTATTTTCAGTGTTCAATTTCACTTGTTATAAATATTAACTAGAAAATAATTCTGTTTTTGAATGAACAGTTTAGTTTACTCCTGAATTTCCACTTACCAATACATATCAGCACTGTAGCACCTATTCCCAATATAGATATATTTTTAAGAAAAATGTGTACCTTTTTTTTAAAATTTCTTTACAAAGTTTAAAAAATACACTTGAGATTAACCCCTTAAGGACAGAGCCACTTTGTAGGTTAATGACCAGCCGAATTTTTTCAATTCTGACCATTGTCACTTTAAGAGGTAATTACTCTGGAACACTTCAACGGATCCCCCTGATTCCGAGATTGTTTTTGTTTTTTTTGTGACATATTGTACTTCACGATAGTGATAAAATTTATTTGATATGACTTGGGTTTATTTATAAAAAAAAAAAATGGAAATTTGGGAAAAGTTTAGAACATTATGCAATTTTCAAACTTTGAATTGTTATGCCCTGAAATCAGATATGTCACAAAAAATAGTTAATAAATAACATTTCCATCATGCTTACTTTTATATCAGCGCAATTTGGGGGGAAAAAATTGTTAGGAAGTAGTAAGGGTTAAAAGTTGACCAACGATTTCTCATTTTTACAACAAAATCTACAAAACCATTTTTTTAGGGACCACATCACATTTGAAGTGACTTTGAGGTGTCTATATGACAGAAAATACCCAAAAGTGACACCATTCCAAAAACTTCTCGCCTCAAGGTGCTCAAAACCACATACAAGAAGTTTATTAACCCTTCAGGTGCTTAACAGGAACTGACGCAATGAGGAAGAAAAAAAATTAACATTTAACTTTTTTTCACAAATTAAATTTAGACCCAATTTTTTTTATTTTCGCAAGGGTAACAGATGAAAATGGACCCCAAAATAAATTGTGCAATTTCTCCTAAGCATGCTGATACCCAATATGTGGCGGTAAACCAGTGTTTGGGAGCACGGCAGGGCTCGGAAGGGAAGAGCGCTATTTGACTTTTTGAATTCAAAATTTGCTGGAATAATCAGCGAACGCATTTGAATAGGCACATCAGGGGCTCGACAGCAGAAACCCCCCATAAGTGACCCCATTTTGGAAACTAGACCCCTCAATGAACTTTCTAGATGTATGGTAAGCACTTTGAACCCCCAGGTGCTTCACAGAAGTTTATAACGTATAGCCGTTAAACTAAAAAAAATCACATTTTCTTTTAGGCCGAATTTTTTTTTATTTTCACATGGGTAACGGGAGAAAATGGGCCTCTCATTTTGTTGTGCAATTTCTCCTGCGTATGCCAACACCCTACATGTAATTGGGAACTACTTTTGAGGCACAGAGCAAAGGTCGGAAAGCAAGGAGCACCATGACATGACTAGAGATGAGCGTTGTTCTACTCGAACTGTTCGCCAATCTCAAATTCGAGCTGTTTTGGGCGGTGTTCGAGCCGTTCGGCGAACACGAACAATTTGAGAAAAATTCGGCTGTTCGAGGTTATGTTCGATAACTGTTCGTGCACCAAAATCATAACTGGATTTTTTCTCAGTAATGATGAAAATTAATGTTAATACGCAGTTTGAGTGTACAGCGGGGTGGGGGGAGGGGCAGGGGATGGATCTCTGCAGGAACAATGAAGATCTCCATTTTTTTTTCTCTTTCCCGCATTTGCAGTGGGGAGGTGCAATCTGTCAGCCTATCAGCAGCGCACACACGGAGCGAAGTGCTTTTTTTCACACAAGTAAGGGCATGTGTCATTGGCAGTGTATGTCACATGTCCTTGCCCTATAAGACCAAGCCATTTTCCCCGTCGCCACCATTTTCTCACTGCTGCAGCTGCGTGTTAGACGGCACCGCTGTTGCTGTGTGCGCTATACCTTGTTAATTTCAAGCCAATTTTCGCACAAATATACAGATAGCTTGGGAGTAGGGAATAGTTGTGATTGCAGTCCTTTTAAGGACTAGGTTACAGCATTTCCTACGACTTTTATCAGGGAGGTCTGTGCTCTTAAATAGATAGGTTGTGGGAGTAAAGACTAATTGTAATTGGAGTCCTTTTCAGGACTAGGTTACATGAGTTCCTATCAGTTTTTGCCAGGCAGGTCTGTGCCAGTGCTGTGCAAGTTTTTTTCACAGCATTTGGCTGAATCTAGCAAAGCTAATCCTTTTTGGCCTATTGCAGAGTGTGTTAGTCAGTGGAGTAGCCTATCTGTGTTGCAATATATAACACCTGTGTATAGAATACCAATTTTTTTACTGCACCTAGTGAAGTAAAATCTTTTGGGCATAGCATCATTCTATTAGTCCATCTATACTGACCTCCATCAGGTTGCAAATTAAAAATAATTTTTTTCTGCATCTAGCTCTGAAAAAATATTTGGGCTTCTAGCAGTGTGTGGGACTTGGTCTATTAGTCCATCTATACTGACCTCCATCAGGTTGCAAATTAAAAATAATTTTTTTCTGCATCTAGCTCTGAAAAAATATTTGGGCTTCTAGCAGTGTGTGGGACTTGGTCTATTAGTCCATCTATACTGACCTCCATCAGGTTGCAAATTAAAAATAATTTTTTTATGCATCTAGCTCTGAAAAAATATTTGGGCTTCTAGCAGTGTGTGGGACTTGGTCTATTAGTCCATCTATACTGACCTCCATCAGGTTGCAAATTAAAAATAATTTTTTTCTGCATCTAGCTCTGAAAAAATATTTGGGCTTCTAGCAGTGTGTGGGACTTGGTCTATTAGTCCATCTATACTGACCTCCATCAGGTTGCAAATTAAAAATAATTTTTATCTGCATCTACAGTACCTCTGAAAAAATATTTGGGCTTCTAGCAGTGTGTGGGACTATTTGTATTAGTCCATCTATACTGACCTCCATCAGGTTGCAAATTGAATATAATTTTTTTCTGCATCTAACCCAGCCAATAGTTTTGGCCTAATACCACAGTTTGGCCACTCAGCTCTGCTCGGTTACCATCCATTGTTTTTTTGTGCAAACAACTCCAGAGTTGTGAATTAGTTAACCACCAAAATGAGTGGAAAAAGGCCTGCTGCTGGTGGAAAGGGGAATAGGCGTGTTGGGAAGGGGAAAAAAGGTTGTGTCCGTGGGGTAGGTGTTAAAGCAACAGTAACATCTGCAGAAGAAAGACCATCTTCCAGCCAAACTAAAATGTCAACTTCTTTTAGCGGACAATGTGATAAGATCCCTTTCTTACGGCCACGCCAATCGCTACAAATTCCAGATGAGGCACAAAAACAGCAGGTGCTTCAACGGATATCAAGTGCTCCTTTAAGTGGGCTCTCCTCCACATCAACTTCAACATCACAAATACTCTTTGGAGGTGGTAACACCAGCTGGTCTTGAGCGCTGTCCGACATCGATAGCACCACCTTTGGATCAAGGCAACCTAACATGTCCGCCTGCATCTTCCTCACAGACCGGCAGTTTGCCGGGGACACCCTTATCAACCCCGTCTAAGCACAATAGCCAGCCCTCGGTCCCTCAGATGTGGACAAGTAAAAGACCATTTCCTCCTAGCCATGAGAAAGCTAAGAGGTTGAATTTCACCATCTGCAAGCTCTTGGCTACAGAAATGCTGCCTTTCCGCCTGGTGGACACAGAGGATTTTCGAGACCTTATGTCCGTCGCAGTGCCCCAGTACCAGATGCCCAGTCGGCACTACTTCTCAAAGAAAGGTGTGCCTGCGCTCCACCAACATGTCGCACACAACATCACCGCTTCTTTGAGAAACTCTGTGTGTGACAGGGTGCATTTCACCACAGACACTTGGACGAGTAGGCATGGACAGGGGCGTTACTTGTCGCTGACTGGGCACTGGGTAACTATGGTGACAGCAGGACAAGGGGCTGCTGTCCAAGTCTTGCCGTCCCCACGAGTTGTGCGTCAATCCTCTTTATGTCAAAGTTCCTCCACTGCTTCTGCCTCCTCAACCTCCTCTCGGTCTTCCACCTGCACCCAAAGCCTGTCTGGTCATGCCACAAGCTTTCTAACTGCGCAGAAGGGATCCTGCACACCTCCTTACTATGCTGGCAGTAGGGCTCAACGTCATCATGCGGTTTTTACATTGAAATGTCTGGGAAATGTGAGTCACACAGCTGAGGAGTTGTGGTCAGCTCTGGAGAACCAATTTCATGAATGGTTGTCTCCACTGGACCTGAAACCAGGGAAGGCCGTGTGCGACAATGCTGCAAACCTGGGTGCGGCCCTTCGCCGGGGCAATGTCACACACGTGCCTTGTATGGCTCACGTGTTGAATCTGGTTGTCCAGCAATTTTTAGCCCACTATCCCAGACTAGATGGCCTTCTGCAGAGGGCACGGTCGCTGTGTGCTCACTTCCGCCATTCGCATCCCGCAGCTCAGCGACTTACATCTCTACAGAAGTCGTTGGGCCTGCCACTTCACCGGCTAAAATGCGATGTGCCTACTCGGTGGAATTCAACTCTGCACATGTTGCAGCGACTGTGGCAGCACCGACAAGCCCTGGTGCAATACGTTCTGACGTATAGCCTGGGCCAACGAGATTCAAAGGTGGGGCAAATCACGCTGGAGGAGTGGTCTCAGATCAGGGACCTATGCACCCTTCTGCACAGTTTTGAAATGGCGACGAAGATGTTTAGTGCTGACGATGCCATTATCAGCATGACTATTCCGGTGATTTACATGCTGGAGCACATGTTAAACAGAATTCGGAGTCAGGTGGTGGCACAAGAGGAGGTGGAGGAAGTAGAGGAGGAGGAGTTGTATGCGGAAGGGCTAACATCTGCAAGGTCCAGACGGTCGGCAGCACCAAGGCGGCAGGCATGTGAGGGTGGGGGAGATGGTTTTACCAGGGCGCATGGTAGCAGCCAAACTAGTGAGGAAGGTGCAGGAGCCCAGGAAGAAGTGGAGGACGAACTGATGGAAGACTCATCAGATGAGGGAGACCTTGATCACATTTCTGTTGTGCGAGGTTGGGGGGAGAGGACAGAGGAAGGAAGCATGATTGTTACCTCGCCACCAACACAACAGGGACTTGGTGCTCCTGGATGCGCAACACACATGAGTGCCTTCTTGCTGCACTACCTGCAACATGACCCTCGAATTGTGAGAATTAGAAATAATCCTGACTACTGGGTTGCCACACTGTTAGATCCCCGGTACAAAAGTAAATTTGCAGAAATTATTCCTGCCATAGAAAGGGATGCACGCATGCAGGAGTATCAGCAGAGACTGTTGCAGAATCTTACATGTGCTTTTCCACAAAATACCAGTGGTGCACGTAGTGAATCTCACAGTTCCAACTTGCCAACCGTGGGACCGTCAAGTGTTCAGCACTCAAACCGTAACAGAACCACAGTATCTGCTGGTAACATCAATTTTGCGGAATCATTTCACCACTTTTTTAGCCCATCCTTTGCAAGGCCACAGGAGACAAGAAGTCTGACACATAGTCAACGCCTAGAGACGATGGTACAGGAGTATCTCCAAGTAAACATTGAAGCCACGACTGTGTCACTGGACCCTTGCTCTTTTTGGGCTTCCAATCTGGATAAATGGCCGGAGCTAGCCACTTACGCCTTGGAGATCTTGTCATGCCCCGCAGCCAGCGTTCTGTCTGAACGTGTGTTCAGCGCTGCTGGTGGTGTGCTGACAGATAAGCGCACGCGGCTCTCCACTGATAATGTAGACAGACTCACGTTCATAAAGATTAGTGTTGAGCCACCCCCGTAGTGTTCGAGTTCGGTTCGGTTCGTCGAACACCCGTGTGTTCGCCGAACTGTTCGTCGAACTGTTCGTCGAACACCTTCGAACACCGTTAAAACCAATGGCAGGCAAACAAAAACACATAGAAACACATAGAAAACACCTTCAAAGGTGTCCAAAAGCTGACAAACTGCTCAGAAGACACAACTAACACATGGAAAAGTGACAAGTACATACAGTCATGCGAAAAGAAAAGAGGTGGAGGAGTAAAAGGAGGGGGAGACACAGATATAGGCATGTCATGCCCTTCTAAAATCCAAAAAGTGAGAAGCCGAGACAGCCAGTCCGCTCCTGCCCGTGCCACCTCCGTGTCGCCGGGTTTGTGCCAGAGCCGCGGTGAACCCTGACGGCCAGCCCCCCTCTCCCAATACTGGTGCCTGTCCGCTGGTGGGTCGAGAGAGCCCCCCTGTGGTGGAGGCAGCTCTAAGCTTTTTAATTTAAATTGTCCCTCTAATTTGAATGAATACACTTTAAATCCATTTACAAGGATCTATTGGAGGGCAAGTCTCATGCCAGCAGCCGCGTAATTCCAGCTCCAGTAGCGTCCACTAAAGCTGCTGCAGTTAAAAAGCTTTTATAAGGATCGAGCTCGGCTGTCCACCGCAAGGCATCCTAGTGCCAGTCCCAGCCCCTATGCCTTGGGGTGCCTCCTGATGCTCTTCACTAAGTATCCCGTGGTCCCGAAGCATTTCCTTTGAAAAAATTAAGTGTCCAAACTACAGGTGGTGTAGCTTGCTTAACAGCCGGGATAATCCGCTGACTAGCAGACACTGCTACTAGGCACAAAGTATTTCCTGGGCTAGATGCAGTTAAAAATTTGTAAGTAGATACTCTCGTTGGATGCTGAGAAAGCATTCCATAGAGTCTCCTGGCACGCCATATATGATTCTCTTAAAAAGCTTGGGGTAGGGGTCTAGGGGACCCTTTTATAGCCAAAATCACGGCCCTGTATCACAATACGTCACCTAGGCTGAAGATAAATGGATCTGTAGCACCGAGGGCTCGGTTGCTACAGACGTATTGCACCTCACCCAGAGGTGTGATATCTCACTCTCAGATAAGGATGGAGTGTGGATCAGGACCCGACACCTGCATGCATTACACCACATTGCCGTATGGCAGGGCGACCAATATGCCCCTGAGATGGGCACGACAGTCCCTGTCCCTGGCTGGAGTGGGGGGAGGGAACACTGAGGAAGGGGAACCCTGCAGTGCAGGAGCAGGGAGGAAGCAGTTCCTGGGTGCATTGAGAAGGGAGTATAAAAGGTGGGCACCATCTTAGTTCAGTGCAGAGAAGTCTGAGCAGAAGTGGCAGGGAGCAGGGGCTCTGCATGAGCTCTGCTCCGGAGGCGGGCCTAGTAACAGAGGCCCAGGCCTGCAAGAGGGAGAAGGAAGGAAGAGGAGCGGAGAAGGCTCCAGGAACGAGGAATGAAGGGATCCCAGGGGTGCGGACGGGCGAGTCGCCACCGCACGCCCGAATCCACCTGCGTGGAGGGGTCAGGCCAAAGGGGGAGACCGGTCCCCGAACTAGTGGAGGCAGGAAACGACCCTCAGCTAGAAACCGGAGGCTCTGACATTTTATGTGGCGCAGCCCCTTGCTCCACCCGCTAGGAAGGCACCACATAGGGTCAGGGAAACTGGCGCCAAGTTTACCAAGAGGAGGCCCGAGGCAGCCGGACAGAAGTGTTGGTAAGAAAGGCCAGACAAAGGACACACAAAGGGGGTCCTGTGAAGCGCTCCAAAGTTATCTGGGAGTTGTCTGAGCCCCTCACCTGGTGAGCACAGTACGACGTGGGCAGCCGTTACCTGCAGACGTGGTCTGGATAATAAGAACTGTGAGTAAAGGCCCTGAACTGCATCACTGACTCCGTGTCGTTACTGCTGCTGCCCTGCACCATCACCCCCATCCTCCGCATACACTGCCCTGAGGCTATACTCCTCCCGTGGGGAGTTATGCTACGCTCTGCTGCACCCACAACACCAGCCTTAGCGGTCTGCCCTGTAGTGGCGGTTCACTCTGACCGCAATCCACGGGTGGCGTAGTCGGACATTTAAACATCAAAACCACATAAATAGTTCTGCCACTGGTTTGACCGCCCTGAGCCACGGAACCGGATCGCCGCCACGAAGACTACAACCACCAGCATCCACCAAAAAGGGTCCGGCTCCGGGTGTCCCAAGGCCCAGGGGGTGCGTCAGAACATTTTCATCACCTTTCACAATCACCAATGGGACAAGGCAGGGATGTCCTCTGTCCCCTCTCTTATACATCCTAGTGACGGAGCACCTGCTCTCATCAATTCGCCATAACCCCAATATTAGGTGGATTGAGGTGGGAGGCACCGAGTACAAGTGCTCTCTATTTGCTGATGATGTCCTAGTATATATCACTCAATCACATATATCCATCCCTGCTGTTATGGCTGAAATAGATCACTTTGTTACATGGTAAAATTTTAAAATCAATGCAGCGAAGTCTGAGGCCCTCGATGTCTCCCTCCCTAAATCCATATAGGATTCCATCCAGTCCAACTTTCCCTTTGCCTGGCCCTCACAGGGTATCAAATACTTAGGAATTCCTATTCATAGAGACCTCTCCCATCTATGTTATCTTAATTTTGGGCCCTTTATTGAACAATTCCATACAGACCACGGTTGGCAAGTTAGAACTGTAAGATTCACTACGTGAACCACTGGTGTTTTGTGGAAAAGCACATGTACACCGCGTTCCAAATTATTATGCAAAAAGTGTTTAGGAGTGATAAGGGAAGAATTTGTTTGTTTGTCAGTTAAACTCATTGATGGTGATGTGTGTCAGGGCTCTTTATATCACTGTAAGCAATTGCAGACACCTGTGCTAATTAGTTTGGCAGGTGTGTCCAATGAAAGGCAAGACTACTTAAGAAGGCTCTCTCACATTATTAAGCAGCCTACATTTTCTGCCAAAATGGGAAAGAAAAAGGATGTGTCGGCTGCTGAGAAGCAACAAATTGTGGAGTGTTTAGGTCAAGGCATGACTACAATCAACATTGTGCGATGATCAGGATGAAGTGTCTTGGCAATCAAGAAGTATGTAGCTGATTCACAGTACACACGTGTGCGTGCTGATAAGGGCAAATTGAGGACTCTTTCCTACAGGCAATTACGTCAGGTTGAAAGAGCAGCGGCAAAAAAGCCTTGTCATAGCAGCAGACAAGTTTTTGAAGCTGCTTGTGCCTCCATCGTCCCCCGAACAACAAGATGCAGGGTCCTTCAGAGGTTTGCAGCTGTGCATACGCCATCCTGTCGACCTCCTCTATCCACTTCACACAAGCAGAAACGGCTCCAGTGGGCCAAACATTACATGAAGACTGATTTCAAAACTGTTTTGTTCACGGATGAGTGCCATGCAGCGCTCGATGGTCCAGATGAATGGAGTGGAGGATGGCTGGTTGATGGACACCCCACGCAAACACGGCTACAGCGCCAACAAGGAGGAGGTGGAGTAATGTTTTGGGCTGGAATCATGGGGAGAGAGATTGTCGGCCCCTTTAGGATCCCTGAAGGCGCTAAAGATGAACTCCATAATGTATGTGGATTTTCTCAAACAGCACTTCCTGCCATGGTTCAAGAAGAAGAACCGTGTATTTCACAGCAAGATCATTTTTCTGCATGATAATGCACCATCTCATGCTGCACATAAAACATCTGCATCTCTGGCTGATATGGGCATAAAAGGGGACAAACTTATGGTGTGACCCCCATGCTCCCCTGACCTCTACCCCATTCAGAACCTTTGGAGCATCATTAAAAGGAGTGTCTATGATGGCGGGAGGCAGTTCACATCTAAGCAACAGCTCTGGGAGGGTATTCTGCCCTCATGCAAAACAATTGAAGCAGAAACCATCCAAAACCTGACAAATTCAATGGACGAGAGAGTTCAGAAGCTCCTTTCGAACAAGGGGTCCTATGTGAAAATGTAACATCACCTAGAATAAAGTTTTGAGTTGAAAACTGTTTGATTTCAGTTTCTAACAACCTGCTAATGCTTATAATTTCAAAAATGACCATTTTTTTGGTCTTTATTAAAATGAAAAGGTTGATCGAAAAGTTTGGGGGATCTAAGAGTGTGGCAACCCAGTAGTCATGATTACTTCGAATTCTGACAATATGAGGGTCATGCTGCAGGTAGTGCAGCAAGAAGGCACTTATGTGTCTTGCGCATCTCGGAGCCCCAAAATTATTTTCCGGGCTAGATGCAGCTAAAAATTATTTTTAATTTTAAATCTGGTGAAGCTTATTATAGATGGCCTAATAGGATCAGTGCTGCACACTGCTCCAAAGCCCAAATTATTTTCCAGTCAAGATACAGATAAACATGATTAGTAATTTGAAAGCTTAAAACGGTTGGTAGGGTGATTTTAACCAATCATCAAGCTTTTACTCTCCCCAGGATGACACAGGGGTAGAAAAGTCGTTTCGGATCCATGATTTGTTCATCTTTATGAACGTGAGTCTGTCTACATTATCAGTGGAGAGCCGCGTGCGCTTATCTGTCAGCACACCACCAGCAGCGCTGAACACACGTTCAGACAGAACGCTGGCTGCGGGGCATGACAAGATCTCCAAGGCGTAAGTGGCTAGCTCCGGCCATTTATCCAGATTGGAAGCCCAAAAAGAGCAAGGGTCCAGTGACACAGTCGTGGCTTCAATGTTTACTTGGAGATACTCCTGTACCATCGTCTCTAGGCGTTGACTATGTGTCAGACTTCTTGTCTCCTGTGGCCTTGCAAAGGATGGGCTAAAAAAGTGGTGAAATGATTCCGCAAAATTGATGTTACCAGCAGATACTGTGGTTCTGTTACGGTTTGAGTGCTGAACACTTGACGGTCCCACGGTTGGCAAGTTGGAACTGTGAGATTCACTACGTGCACCACTGGTATTTTGTGGAAAAGCACATGTAAGATTCTGCAACAGTCTCTGCTGATACTCCTGCATGCGTGCATCCCTTTCTATGGCAGGAATAATTTCTGCAAATTTACTTTTGTACCGGGGATCTAACAGTGTGGCAACCCAGTAGTCAGGATTATTTCTAATTCTCACAATTCGAGGGTCATGTTGCAGGTAGTGCAGCAAGAAGGCACTCATGTGTGTTGTGCATCCAGGAGCACCAAGTCCCTGTTGTGTTGGTGGCGAGGTAACAATCATGCTTCCTTCCTCTGTCCTCTCCCCCCAACCTCGCACAACAGAAATGTGATCAAGGTCTCCCTCATCTGATGAGTCTTCCATCAGTTCGTCCTCCACTTCTTCCTGGGCTCCTGCACCTTCCTCACTAGTTTGGCTGCTACCATGCGCCCTGGTAAAATCATCTCCCCCACCCTCACATGCCTGCCGCCCTGGTGCTGCCGACCGTCTGGACCTTGCAGATGTTAGCCCTTCCGCATACAACTCCTCCTCCTCTACTTCCTCCACCTCCTCTTGTGCCACCACCTGACTCCGAATTCTGTTTAACATGTGCTCCAGCATGTAAATCACCGGAATAGTCATGCTGATAATGGCATCGTCAGCACTAAACATCTTCGTCGCCATTTCAAAACTGTGCAGAAGGGTGCATAGGTCCCTGATCTGAGACCACTCCTCCAGCGTGATTTGCCCCACCTCTGAATCTCGTTGGCCCAGGCTATACGTCAGAACGTATTGCACCAGGGCTTGTCGGTGCTGCCACAGTCGCTGCAACATGTGCAGAGTTGAATTCCACCGGGTAGGCACATCGCATTTTAGCCGGTGAAGTGGCAGGCCCAACGACTTCTGTAGAGATGTAAGTCGCTGAGCTGCGGGATGCGAACGGCGGAAGTGAGCACACAGCGACCGTGCCCTCTGCAGAAGGCCATCTAGTCTGGGATAGTGGGCTAAAAATTGCTGGACAACCAGGTTCAACACGTGAGCCATACAAGGCACGTGTGTGACATTGCCCCGGCGAAGGGCCGCACCCAGGTTTGCAGCATTGTCGCACACGGCCTTCCCTGGTTTCAGGTCCAGTGGAGAGAACCATTCATGAAATTGGTTCTCCAGAGCTGACCACAACTCCTCAGCTGTGTGACTCACATTTCCCAGACATTTCAATGTAAAAACCGCCTGATGACGTTGAGCCCTACTGCCAGCATAGTAAGGAGGTGTGCAGGATCCCTTCTGCGCAGTTAGAAAGCTTGTGGCATGACCAGACAGGCTTTGGGTGCAGGTGGAAGACCGAGAGGAGGTTGAGGAGGCAGAAGCAGTGGAGGAAAAATGACATAAAGAGGATTGACGCACAACTCGTGGGGACGGCAAGACTTGGACAGCAGCCCCTTGTCCTGCTGTCACCATAGTTACCCAGTGTCCAGTCAGCGACATGTAACGCCCCTGTCCATGCCTACTCGTCCAAGTGTCTGTGGTGAAATGCACCCTGTCACACACAGAGTTTCTCAAAGAAGCAGTGATGTTGTGTGCGACATGCTGGTGGAGCGCAGGCACACCTTTCTTTGAGAAGTAGTGCCGACTGGGCATCTGGTACTGGGGCACTGCGACGGACATAAGGTCTCGAAAATCCTCTGTGTCCACCAGGCGGAAAGGCAGCATTTCTGTAGCCAAGAGCTTGCAGATGGTGAAATTCAACCTCTTAGCTTTCTCATGGCTAGGAGGAAATGGTCTTTTACTTGTCCACATCTGAGGGACCGAGGGCTGGCTATTGTGCTTAGACGGGGTTGATAAGGGTGTCCCCGGCAAACTGCCGGTCTGTGAGGAAGATGCAGGCGGACATGTTAGGTTGCCTTGATCCAAAGGTGGTGCTATCGATGTCGGACAGCGCTCAAGACCAGCTGGTGTTACCACCTCCAAAGAAAATGATGACCTGCCAATCACGCTGGCTGTTGCGGGTAAAGAGGTGGCAGGTCTGCGCCCCAAAACAGGTGTGACTGCTGTCCCCCCAGTCACAGAGTTGTGTTTGAGGATGCAGTTGTTGACGTGCTTCCTGTACTACGTCTCTGTCCAGGAAGGCGCAACCTGACCTCGTCGTCACTAGCATCTTCCTCCACCTCCTCTGCTGACCTCATCTCTTGGCTGACTGTGGGTTGACAGTAAGTGGGATCTCCGACCTCATCATCATCACCCTGTGCGTTATCACACCCGTCATCCTCAGAGCCAACCTGTTCCTGCCCTGACAAAAAACTAAAGTTGTCGCTCCAATCAGGTATTTGAGTCTTATCATCGTCTTCCTCATTGTCTCCACCAACAGGAGTTACAGTTTGGGAATGAGGGTCTACATTATGGTCAGAACCTTCTGCGTCTGGTCCTGGATCCGACTCATAAAGATTCTGGGCATCAGTGCAGATCATTTCCTCGTCTGGATTCACAGAAGCGCTGGAGTCGACCTCTGATTCCCAGGCTATAGTATGAGTAAACAGCTCTGCAGACTCAACCATCTGTTCTACCTCATACTCAGACGGGCAGCTGGAGATTTGGGAGCTGTGAGGAAGCAAGTGCGATTTGGGTGACACCTTTGAGGACTGGAGTATTTGTGATGTTGAAGTTGATCTGGAGGAGAGCCCACTTAAAGGAGCACTTGATATCCGTTGAAGCACCTGCTGTTTTTGTGCCTCATCTGGAATTTGTAGCGATTGGCGTGGCCGTAAGAAAGGGATCTTATCACATTGTCCGCTAAAAGAAGTAGACATTTTAGTTTGGCTGGAAGATGGTCTTTCTTCTGCACCTACCCCACGGACACAACCTTTTTTCCCCTTCCCAACACGCCTATTCCCCTTTCCACCAGCAGCAGGCCTTTTTCCACTCATTTTGGTGGTTAACTAATTCACAACTCTGGAGTTGTTTGCACAAAAAAACAATGGATGGTAACTGAGCAGAGCTGAGTGGCCAAACTGTGGTATTAGGCCAAAACTATTGGCTGGGTTAGATGCAGAAAAAAATTATTTTTAATTTGCAACCTGATGGAGGTCAGTATAGATGGACTAATAGACCAAGTCCCACACACTGCTAGAAGCCCAAATATTTTTTCAGAGCTAGATGCAGAAAAAAATTATTTTTAATTTGCAACCTGATGGAGGTCAGTATAGATGGACTAATAGACCAAGTCCCACACACCGCTAGAAGCCCAAATATTTTTTCAGAGCTAGATGCAGAAAAAAATTATATTCAATTTGCAACCTGCTGGACGTCAGTATAGAAGGACTAATAGAACAAGTCCCACACACTGCTAGAAGCCCAAATATTTTTTCAGAGCTAAATGAAGAAAAAAATTATTTTTAATTTGCAACCTGATGGAGGTCAGTATAGATGGACTAATAGACCAAGTCCCACACACCGCTAGAAGCCCAAATATTTTTTCAGAGCTAGATGCAGAAAATGTTTTTATTCAATTTGCAACCTGATGGAGGTCAGTATAGATGGACTAATAGACCAAGTCCCACACACTGCTAGAAGCCCAAATATTTTTTCAGAGCTAGATGCAGAAAAAAATTATTTTTAATTTGCAACCTGATGGAGGTCAGTATAGATGGACTAATAGACCAAGTCCCACACACTGCTAGAAGCCCAAATATTTTTTCAGAGCTAGATGCAGAAAAAAATTATTTTTAATTTGCAACCTGATGGAGGTCAGTATAGATGGACTAATAGAACAAGTCCCACACGCTGCTAGAAGCCCAAATATTTTTTCTGAGATAAATGAAGAAAAAAATTATTTTTAATTTGCAACCTGATGGAGGTCAGTATAGATGGACTAATAGACCAAGTCCCACACACTGCTAGAAGCCCAAATATTTTTTCAGAGCTAGATGCAGAAAAAAATTATTTTTAATTTGCAACCTGATGGAGGTCAGTATAGATGGACTAATAGACCAAGTCCCACACACCGCTAGAAGCCCAAATATTTTTTCAGAGCTAGATGCAGAAAAAAATTATATTCAATTTGCAACCTGCTGGAGGTCAGTATAGAAGGACTAATAGAACAAGTCCCACACACTGCTAGAAGCCCAAATATTTTTTCAGAGCTAAATGAAGAAAAAAATTATTTTTAATTTGCAACCTGATGGAGGTCAGTATAGATGGACTAATAGAATGATGCTATGCCCAAAAGATTTTACTTCACTAGGTGCAGTAAAAAAATTGGTATTCTATACACAGGTGGTATATCTTGCAACACAGATAGGCTACTCCACTGACTAACACACTCTGCAATAGGCCAAAAAGGATTAGCTTTGCTAGATTCAGCCAAATGCTGTGAAAAAAACTTGCACAGCACTGGCACAGACCTGCCTGGCAAAAACTGATAGGAACTGATGTAACCTAGTCCTGAAAAGGACTCCAATTACAATTAGTCTTTACTCCCACAATCTATCTATTTAAGAGCACAGACCTGCCTGATAAAAGTCGTAGGAAATG
The DNA here is from genome assembly GCF_046119375.1 of Phyllobates terribilis. Classification (NCBI taxonomy): domain Eukaryota; kingdom Metazoa; phylum Chordata; class Amphibia; order Anura; family Dendrobatidae; genus Phyllobates; species Phyllobates terribilis. The sequence continues at coordinate 97,801,622 of NW_027362769.1, forward strand.
CTGTAACCTAGTCCTTAAAAGGACTGCAATCACAACTATTCCCTACTCCCAAGCTATCTGTATATTTGTGCGAAAATTGGCTTGAAATTAACAAGGTATAGCGCACACAGCAACAGCGGTGCCGTCTAACACGCAGCTGCAGCAGTGAGAAAATGGTGGCGACGGGGAAAATGGCTTGGTCTTATAGGGCAAGGACATGTGACATACACTGCCAATCACACATGCCCTTGCTTGTGTGAAAAAAAGCACTTCGCTCCGTGTGTGCGCTGCTGATAGGCTGACAGATTGCACCTCCCCACTGCAAATGCGGGAAAGAGAAAAAAAAATGGAGATCTTCATTGTTCCTGCAGAGATCCATCCCCTGCCCCTCCCCCCGCCCCGCTGTACACTCAAACTGCGTATTAACATTAATTTTCATCATTACTGAGAAAAAATCCAGTTATGATTTTGGTGCACGAACAGTTATCGAACATAACCTCGAACAGCCGAATTTTTCTCAAATTGTTCGTGTTCGCCGACCGGCTCGAACACCGCCCAAAACAGCTCGAATTTGAGATTGGCGAACAGTTCGAGTAGAACAACGCTCATCTCTAATAAAGATGAACAAATCATGGATCCGAAACGACTTTTCTACCCCTGTGTCATCCTGGGGAGAGTAAAAGCTTGATGATTGGTTAAAATCACCCTACCAACCGTTTTAAGCTTTCAAATTACTAATCATGTTTATCTGTATCTTGACTGGAAAATAATTTGGGCTTTGGAGCAGTGTGCAGCACTGATCCTATTAGGCCATCTATACTAAAGCTTCACCAGATTTAAAATTAAAAATAATTTTTAGCTGCATCTAGCCCGGAAAATAATTTTGGGGCTCCGAGATGCGCAAGGCACATAAGTGCCTTCTTGCTGCACTACCTGCAGCATGACCCTCATATTGTCAGAATTCGAAGTAATCATGACTACTGGGTTGCCACACTCTTAGATCCCCCAAACTTTTCGATCAACCTTTTCATTTTAATAAAGACCAAAAAAATGGTCATTTTTGAAATTATAAGCATTAGCAGGTTGTTAGAAACTGAAATCAAACAGTTTTCAACTCAAAACTTTATTCTAGGTGATGTTACATTTTCACATAGGACCCCTTGTTCGAAAGGAGCTTCTGAACTCTCTCGTCCATTGAATTTGTCAGGTTTTGGATGGTTTCTGCTTCAATTGTTTTGCATGAGGACAGAATACCCTCCCAGAGCTGTTGCTTAGATGTGAACTGCCTCCCGCCATCATAGACACTCCTTTTAATGATGCTCCAAAGGTTCTGAATGGGGTAGAGGTCAGGGGAGCATGGGGGTCACACCATAAGTTTGTCCCCTTTTATGCCCATATCAGCCAGAGATGCAGATGTTTTATGTGCAGCATGAGATGGTGCATTATCATGCAGAAAAATGATCTTGCTGTGAAATACACGGTTCTTCTTCTTGAACCATGGCAGGAAGTGCTGTTTGAGAAAATCCACATACATTATGGAGTTCATCTTTAGCGCCTTCAGGGATCCTAAAGGGGCCGACAATCTCTCTCCCCATGATTCCAGCCCAAAACATTACTCCACCTCCTCCTTGTTGGCGCTGTAGCCGTGTTTGCGTGGGGTGTCCATCAACCAGCCATCCTCCACTCCATCCATCTGGACCATCGAGCGCTGCACGGCACTCATCCGTGAACAAAACAGTTTTGAAATCAGTCTTCATGTAATGTTTGGCCCACTGGAGCCTTTTCTGCTTGTGTGAAGTGGATAGAGGAAGTCGACAGGATGGCGCATGCACAGCTGCAAACCTCTGAAGGACCCTGCATCTTGTTGTTCGGGGGACGTTGGAGGCACAAGCAGCTTCAAAAACTTGTCTGCTGCTATGACAAGGCTTTTTTGCCGCTGCTCTTTCAACCTGACGTAATTGCCTGTAGGAAAGAGTCCTCAATTTGCCCTTATCAGCACGCACACGTGTGTACTGTGAATCAGCTACATATTTCTTGATTGCCAAGACACTTCATCCTGATCATCGCACAATGTTGATTGTAGTCATGCCTTGACCTAAACACTCCACATTTTGTTGCTTCTCAGCAGCCGACACATCCTTTTTCTTTCCCATTTTGGCAGAAAATGTAGGCTGCTTAATAATGTGAGAGAGCCTTCTTAAGTAGTCTTGCCTTTCATTGGACACACCTGCCAAACTAATTAGCACAGGTGTCTGCAATTGCTTACAGTGATATAAAGAGCCCTGACACACATCACCATCAATGAGTTTAACTGACAAACAAACAAATTCTTCCCTTATCACTCCTAAACACTTTTTGTATAATAAGTTGGAACGCAGTGTACATGTGCTTTTCCACAAAACACCAGTGGTTCACGTAGTGAATCTTACAGTTCTAACTTGCCAACCGTGGTCTGTATGGAGTTGTTCAATAAAGGGCCCAAAATTAAGATAACATAGATGGGAGAGGTCTCTATGAATAGGAATTCCTAAGTATTTGATACCCTGTGAGGGCCAGGCAAAGGGAAAGTTGGACTGGATGGAATCCTATATGGATTTGGGGAGGGAGACATCGAGGGCCTCAGACTTCGCTGCATTGATTTTAAAATTTTACCATGTAACAAAGTGATCTATTTCAGCCATAACAGCATGGATGGATATATGTGATTGAGTGATATATACTAGGACATCATCAGCAAATAGAGAGCACTTGTACTCGGTGTTTCCCACCTCAATCCACCTAATATTGGGGTTATGGCGAATTGATGAGAGCAGGTGCTCCGTCACTAGGATGTATAAGAGAGGGGACAGAGGACATCACTGCCTTGTCCCATTGGTGATTGTGAAAGGTGATGAAAATGTTCTGACGCACCCCCTGGGCCTTGGGACACCCGGAGCCGGACCCTTTTTGGTGGATGCTGGTGGTTGTAGTCTTCGTGGCGGCGACCCAGTTCCGTGGCTCAGGGCGGTCAAACCAGTGGCGGAACTATTTATGTGGTTTTCATGTTTAAATGTCCGACTACGCCACCCGTGGATTGCGGTCAGAGTGAACCGCCGCTACAGGGCAGACCACTGAGGCTGGTGTTGTGGGTGCAGCAGAGCGTAGCATAACTCCCCACGGGAGGAGTATAGCCTCAGGGCAGTGTATGCGGAGGATGGGGGTGATGGTGCAGGGCAGCAGCAGTAACGACACGGAGTCAGTGATGCAGTTCAGGGCCTTTACTCACAGTTCTTATTATCCAGACCACGTCTGCAGGTAACGGCTGCCCACGTCGTACTGTGCTCACCAGGTGAGGGGCTCAGACAACTCCCAGATAACTTTGGAGCACTTCACAGGACCCCCTTTGTGTGTCCTTTGTCTGGCCTTTCTTACCAACACTTCTGTCCGGCTGCCTCGGGCCTCCTCTTGGTAAACTTGGCGCCAGTTTCCCTGACCCTATGTGGTGCCTTCCTAGCGGGTGTAGCGAGGGGCTGCGCCACATAAAATGTCAGAGCCTCCGGTTTCTAGCTGAGGGTCGATTCCTGCCTCCACTAGTTCGGGGACCGGTCTCCCCCTTTGGCCTGACCCCTCCACGCAGGTGGATTCGGGCGTGCGGTGGCGACTCGCCCGTCCGCACCCCTGGGATCCCTTCATTCCTCGTTCCTGGAGCCTTCTCCGCTCCTCTTCCTTCCTTCTCCCTCTTCCAGGCCAGGGCCTCTGTTACTAGGCCCGCCTCCGGAGCAGAGCTCATGCAGAGCCCCTGCTCCCTGCCACTTCTGCTCAGACTTCTCTGCACTGAACTAAGATGGTGCCCACCTTTTATACTCCCTTCTCAATGCACCCAGGAACTGCTTCCTCCCTGCTCCTGCACTACAGGGTTCCCCTTCCTCAGTGTTCCCTCCCCCCACTCCAGCCAGGGACAGGGACTGTCGTGCCCATCTCAGGGGCATATTGGTCACCCTGCCCCACGGCAATGTGGTGTAATGCATGCAGGTGTCGGGTCCTGATCCACACTCCATCCTTACCTGAGAGTGAGATATCACACCTCTGGGTGAGGTGAAATACGTCTGTAGCAACCGAGCCCTCAGGGTGCTACAGTTCCATTTATCTTCAGCCTAGGTGACGTATTGCGATACAGGGCCGTGATTTTGGCTATAAAAGGGTCCCCTAGACCCCTACCCCAAGCTTTTTAAGAGAATCATATATGGCGTGCCAGGAGACTCTATGGAATGCTTTCTCAGCATCCAACGAGAGTATCTAATTACAAATTTTTAACTGCATCTAGCCCAGGAAATACTTTGTGCCTAGTAGCAGTGTCTGCTAGTGAGCGGATTATCCCGGCTGTTAAGCAAGCTGCACCACCTGTAGTTTAGACACTTAATTTTTTCAAAGGAAATGCTTCGGGACCATGGGATACTTAGTGAAGAGCATCAGGAGGCACCCCAAGGCATAGGGGCTGGGACTGGCAGTAGGATGCCTTGCGGTGGACAGCCGAGCTCGATCCTTATAAAAGCTTTTTAACTGCAGCAGTTTTAGTGGACGCTACTGGAGCTGGAATTACCGCGGCTGCTGGCATGAGACTTGCCCTCCAATAGATCCTTGTAAATGGATTTAAAGTGTATTCATTCAAATTAGAGAGACAATTTAAATTAAAAAGCTTAGAGCTGCCTCCACCACAGGGGGGCTCGCTCGACCCACCAGCGGACAGGCACCAGTATTGGGAGAGGGGGGCTGGCCGTCAGGGTTCACCGCGGCTCTGGCACAAACCCGGCGACACGGAGGTGGCACGGGCAGGAGCGGACTGGCCGTGTCGGCTTCTCACTTTTTGGATTTTAGAAGGGCATGACATGCCTATATCTGTGTCTCCCCCTCCTTTTACTCCTCCACCTCTTTTATTTTCGCATGACTATATGTACTTGTCACTTTTCCATGTGTTAGTTATGTCTTCTGAGCAGTTTGTCAGCTTTTGGACACCTTTGAAGGTGTTTTCTATGTGTTTCTATGTGTTTTTGTTTGCCTGCCATTGGTTTTAACGGTGTTCGAAGGTGTTCGACGAACAGTTCGACGAACAGTTCTGAGAACACACGGGTGTTCGACGAACCGAACCGAACTCGAACACTACGGGGGTGGCTCAACACTAGACATGACCCACTGGGAGAGCCCCTGATGTGCCAGAACAGCAGATCCATCCCCAACCCATAAGTGACCTCATTTTACAAACTACACCTCTCAATGAATTCATCTAGGGGTGCAGTGATCATATTGACACCACTGGTGTGTCACAGAACTTTATACCATTGGGCAAGGAGGAAAAAAGAATGACATTTTTACTGTAAAAAATTTGTTTTAGCCCCAGATTTTACATTTTCACACTGGGATAATGGATAAAATGGCACCAAAACTTGTCCCATAATTTCTGCTCAATGTGGCAATACCTCATATGTGGCTGTACATAGGACTATGAATGGTTAAGTATATAAGCACAAACCCATCAGAAGTCCTCTCCTACTGGAATGGCACGAGCCCTGTTCATCTCTAATACAAAGGGACCTGTTAGCTCCTGAGAAGCCACAGGGCACCAGCAGGTTCAACCAGTCACCTTTTAAAGTGTTTCAAACATACATGCTATCAGACACTAGCTGTGCGATTTCAGCCTCGGATCGACTGAGGAACCCTTTTTAATATTTTATTTTCCAGATAATATTTGTAACAAGTAAAATCTTTTTATCTTTCGAATAAACATTCTACTTCAGAATTTACACCTACAGAAACCCAATAATGCTGGATTATCCCATTTGAGAATGAACAATTATGATTTTATCTTACCATAGTAAAGTTTATTTAAATATTTATGTTTCTATTAAACCGAAACCAATACACATCAGCACTGTAACACCTATTCCCAATATAGATATATTTCTAAGAAAAATGCCCACTTTTTTTGCCAAGTTTAAAAAGTACACGAGATTAATATTCCTTTTTTAATTGATTTTAATGTAAACAAAAACATACAATATAGTGGCTTTTTCACACTGGAGAAATGTTGTTGTTTTTTTGGAGTGAGCAGATCAATGAAATCTTTTAGGGATATATTTTGAATTTCTGTTTGATAAGAAGTCAAGAACTTAAACTAAACTTCTTAGTGAACTGTTATTTTCTGTTGTACTTTCTGCAGTAGCAGCAAATTTTGACCAAAGAAATCGGAAACAAAGGAGGAAGGACGGTCAATCTTTGGTTTTGCTTCCTTTTCAATATAAACAAGCATTTTAATATTTTATGGCAAAAGTCTAGGTCTTTTCTTTTATTGCCTTCATTTGCATCAGGTCAGTTATATAAATCCAATCACTTTCTTGTGTGTCTTCATGCACTTGTGAAGTTCTCTTCTGATAAATATGGAGGGAAAAAAAGACCATAAGAATCACACGTGACTTATACAAGTAGACCATGCTTTCTAATCAGATTATTTTACTAAGGCCATGGCCCCACTTTCAGTATTTGGTCAGTATTCGGTTAGTATTTTTTTTCTCAGGACAGGGAATCAAAACCAGATGAGGAACAATCAGAGAAAAGGTATAATAGAAACAAGTCACCAATTCTGCATTTATCACCCACTCCTGGTTTTGGCTCCTACTCCTGAGAAATAATACTGACCTAATACTGACCAAATACTGATAGTTGGCAATGGTCAAAAGCTTTAACTTTTTTTCATTTTATTATAATCTGACTGATTTATTAATGATTGTGGTTTGTTACATTTTCTACTAATATATTCATTACTTGTTTCTTGTACAGATGAGTAATCCATGTTTGGATTAAATGGAGGAAGACCTATCAAATGTAGACACTGTTAACTTTGAGCTAATATAGTAATGCAATTTACCAATTATCTACCATAATGACCCCTTTTTACAAGCATCAGATTTTCAAGCATAGAATATAATCTTCGCCTGCTGATAAATGAATGTCTGCTCTAGACGATTTCAATGTCTGTCTTGAATTTATTCAGGATTGTTCATTTTTATAAGATTTTCAGTGAAATGTGGACACATATGTTAACTTTACAATATAAGCTCATCTCTGAATGATTATTTATAAATAGTTATTTGTCATCCAAAAAGTGTTGTGGAGTAGTTTAAAGGCAACTATATAGAAAAAAATCTACGCTTTGGATTGAATGAAAAACAACACAGTAAGTGAAGTGTATCACGACCCCGATTAAGCCACAAACCCAGTTAAGTGCTACTTTATTGTGCTGGGTATTACTTTACACCACCCTATTACATACATATTCGCTATTATTATACCTGTGCCAGTGGAGATAAACCACAGATTTCCAGGTTGCAATAAAACCGTCACTATGTATAATCCTATTAGAAAGATGCAACAAATCTCTTCTTTAGTCTGTTGTATTAGCTTTAATCTTGACACCAGGTCTTGAAGTCACCACTATTAATGGTAATTTCATTGTTTTAATTTGCTTATTATTTAATTAACATTCCTACACTTCAGTGCAGAAGTGCCATTGTCTGTTTGGTCACTAATATTTATTAAGGCTACCTCCTAGGTTTTTCCTTTTTAACACATAAAAGTAAGTTCATTGGCAAAAAGTCTTGTATAATTCAAAGCCAAATAATAATTAAACAAGATTTTCTGCTTTTAATATAGTTCATAAATATATTATATTATAGTTTGATATTAAACCTAGAAATAAGATACATGACCCAAAGCTTATGAAAGGCAATAAAAAGTAATTATTAGATGCAAAATATTTACAAATTACAAGGGGAAAATACAGTAGGAAGATAAAAGGATAAAAGGGTCACTTCCCTCGTGAAAACGAGGCGAAACGCACATCGATATTGAGCCTATAAGTTGAGTTCAGTACTATACCATGACATATGCTGTATATAGTGTCCTCTCTGTGCTTCCATATGTATGGGCCAACATGCTTATACATATCTATATCACTTCAGGGTTTGTTTACTGTATTGCATTTTGGGAATTGACATTACACGTACATTATCCCTTTTCTAGTTGCACTGATTTTGACACTTATACATATATATTAGTTTTCCTGGGCAGTAGTCCTTTTGATACATTTTTTTATATCTTTTTGATACTTATTTATGTATATGGTATTTTTGCATATTCTTTCATTGAGATTTGCAGCATAGTAATTTAAACTGATATATAAAAAAATATATAACATTTATAATGTATACTTATTTATTTAACATGTGTTCATTATACAGAGATGAGGTATTTTACCCTTATATAAACTTTTTCCTCTCACCATATGGATGTATGTTTTTAATTTCTACTATAGTATTTTCCCCTTGTAATTTTTTAAATATTTTGTATTTAATAAACTTTACTTTTTATTACCTTTTGATAATATTCGGGTCATGTATCTTATTTGTAGGTTTCATAGTCCTGTCTGGACACTTGACCATCTATCATGATTAACTTTATTTATACTAATTCTATAGTTTGATATTATAGCAGCCATTGAATGACTTTCTATTAATGGAAAATTACTGAAGCATAGATGTCATACAGATAAGGTTCAAATATTATATTCCTGGAGTCTAAAGGAATTTCCTTTTCTTTATCATCCTCAGCCATTTTTCACGATTAGCTCATTGAAAAATTATTTTCAATAAAGTACAATATCACCCATCCAAAGGATATGGAATGAAAACTTAAAGCTTTCTGGAAGGGGGGATTTATGCAAGTTTTTATGTCTATGATGTTTTATAAATGTTATTCCTTGGTACACTGGGCATTTTGAAAATAAAATGTAATGCTCTTTACAGAATTAAAGGCAAAGGTTTAAACCCGATTATTCTTAGAATTATTCAACTCCTGGACTTTTCTCTTCTTGTCACAACATAAATTAATTTTTTAACAATTTTAATTGCAGCAACAAAGTCACCAATGCTACTACATCCCCACAAACATATTAATTTCAAGAATTATGAACTTTTTTTACAGTAAATTTGATCTAATTAAGAATCTGGTCTAGAATTACAATGTTAGGTAAAATCCACTCAGAAATCTACCTGATTTTCTGTTCTTTCAGGTGATGATCTGCTTCCATCTTCCATAATTCATAAGTATTCACACTATTCAGAGATAACCATGTATTGTTTGTGAAAAATAGTGTGAACATTATTTTATGGGATTGGTCCATTGTTGGCTCTATTGTTAAACATAGTTTTGTAGGAATAACAAGAAATTTGTCATGAATCGATATATACAATATATTGCTATAATACATACATTTTTTTTTAATTTTTCACTGTTGTGGGAGGGGGACTTCCAGATGTTACTGAGATGTTCTAGTACAATATAAAACACTCTACATATCAAGGCTATTGTGTATTTTTTTCTGACATAATGGTGGCAGCTTTAGTTTCATGTTCATTATAAAAAATGATTGGAAAGTTTTTGCCCTTATAGGATCCTCTCAACACTCTTTTTTTTTAAAGGCTCACTCACATGTGCAGTCATATACATGGGACACGTTTTTTTTTCTTCTGGTGCTGGCGATTAAAAATGGCTGTGCTCTGATCACAACAGAGAAAACTAGCTATACAACGTGTTTCCACTGTTTAGTGTAAAGCCTGAAATTAGCATTATAATCATCTGCCCATGAGAACATTTTTTACACCTAGCTGCATAACACTGACAGTTACATGGTTTCCAATAGTCTCTTTTCCTTTTGTACTTGGATTAATTGTAAATTTTGTATCAAAACAAACAGTTATGTTTAATTTACAAGAGAAACTTTTGACTCTCATTGATTGCTAATTTGCCCATTAGCATTCCAATACCCTAAGTGAGACCACTGCAAGCATGAATGTTATAATGGGGATTCCAGAAAGTTAGGTTTTCTAGCATGTGGGATCCTGAAATGCTAAAATTATCAAGGTATAAACTAGTCGTAGTCCCATTCTTTGTAAGGTTTTATATGCTCTTACATTACAATTATTACAATTTCATTCATACAGAACATTGTATTTAAAAATGTCTAATTGGGAATAGTCTTAGAAAAATTACATTTATTATACAACTTGTCCAAACATTTATTACGTAGGTGGCTCTAAGAATCAAACCATTCACCCTACAATATGTTTGTTCCAAGATGTTTCCTTTATTGTAACAGGCCCCTTCTCTTGAAGTCTTTATTTTTTTAATTTCAGTTTTACAGTAAAGTACTTACCTGCCTTTTTCTTATTGGTGTTGTATTCCATAACAAATTAACATTTCCACCAATGTCCAGAATGCAATAAAAGCAGTGATTATCATGATGGAAATAGGTATATAAAATATACATTGTGCACAGATGATTACAAATAGATACAGGGAAAATATAACCAAGATGAATATTGTATAATGCTAGGGCAAATGACTACAGGGGATAACTAGGTGACACTATAACAATACCTAATGTGTAATATATACCATAAATAAATTGAGGCAGGAGAGATAAGTAAAGTAAGCTTAGTCCACTGAAATAATAGAAATAGAAAATAATCGCCGCCTATAATAAACCAAACAGGTCTCCAGGAGATATCCCAGGGATCCGGAACTTTCTTTCTTTTATATCCTTTCTGGGTTTATCCCATACAGGTCACACATCCAGGTCTTTATCTGTTATTGGATTATTGATTTATAATTATTGATCTGGTCCTTACATGTTTGTATACTCTTTCTCTCCCTTTCATATACTGGATATCTCGGTGACCTGTTTGGTATATTATAGCCGGTTGCTATTATTCTGTGTAGCTGCTGCTGTATTCTTTACCATTTGTCGCTGCTGCTTTACTGCAAGATTTTGACTATTTCCGATGTATACCATATGGACAATACCACCATTATTGCTTTATTTTCTGTTTTCCACTCTTTCCACCCTTTAATTTCTCATCATTATTGTTTATGATCCATGGGCAAACCTCAGCCATTATTCTGTGTTACCTGCATCCTATTTGTATTTCCTTTGCAGCATTTATAATATTTGCTTAATTTAACAATTACCCCAACATCCAAATTCATGGTCAGCCTTATTTATGGGCCCTACTGAGCTTGATTGTATCTCTAAAACTAAATGAAGTATGAAATATATTCAGAAGGATCCTGGTGTTTGCTATTTGATATTGGCCATTTGCTAATGAGAATTCTTCATGTATTTACTCTAGGGTTATTTCTTTTTCACAATGAGATTATTTTTGTGTTTTCAGCTCAGGATCATTATTTACTACATGAAGGGGAACCAGTAACAACCTCTAGAAACTTTTCTAAATATATTGGCTCATTTCATTAGACAAGCAATTTGATTTACTACAGTGAGTTTTACACTTGCAAGACACAACACACGTGCAATCCATGTATGCATAATTTCAGCTTTTTATTAAATATAAAATATAATAAACTTTATTGGCCTTGAAGAAAACGTTCAAGAAACCTCTTTTTCGGATGAGGCTCTGGAATTGTCATTACGTGATTGTCATACAAGTCCATGCTATGTTCCTCCTCTGTGTCGCTCTCTTTGGGTATGTCCTCAGTTTGACTTTTTTTAAGAATAAATAGAAAAGTTTTGAGATGAGGAGGCAAAAGTCTTGGCCTTTTCCCGAATGAACCTTGTTGCAGTAGGTCGGTCAGGCAGATCCATTCACCCTCTGGAGCCTCCCCGTGTGCCCGACATCCCATATCCTGGAATGATTCATCATCTGGATATGTGGAAGAGAGGACGGGTCCACAGCAACATATCTGTATGAGGGACAGAGAGAAACATCAGTCAAGGTCTGTAGAAAAGATTGCAAAAAAGTGCAATAATGTGACCCCTTAGCCAACAACATTTATTAGAATATGCAATCCAGATCAGATCAGTGGAGGTCCATCTAGTGTAACAGACTATCCTCCAGAAAGAAAATAACAATTTTAAGGGAATCGTATCTTGAACAACTATGCACAGTTTTTCTAAGGCCTGTATATTTGAGAATAATTGAGAATTACATCCTCTATGCTTAGTATGTAGGAAATAAGGTAATTTCTGCCATTTTTAGTAAAGTACAATACTGACCAATATAATTATAATACATTTTAGAAATGTTAAATATTTAAGAAAAGGTACAAAAAAATCTGAATTTGCAGTTAGAAATCCTAAACCCTCTTAGTCTCCCTTTCTAGAAGTATCGTGCAAAAAGTGTATGTACAATAATTACCTCTTCAGGGTTTTCCTGCGCCTTGATATCCATTGTTAAGTGATTGGTGATCATCAACCAGCAAACAGCAGTAGGGTTGTGAAACTACCAAGATGTCTTCTCCTTTTATACAAATCTTATGAGCTTTACTCCTCCCCTTATTCATGAGTAAAATGCAAATGCTCAGGAAACACCTCCCCTTCAGAATAGTACTACAACTCCTAACATAACAGACCAAGAAGCCACCATCTTTTCTTAATGTCCCTTGTGAGATGGGTTGGCATGAATGTTCTTTGTTCTTTATGCATAATTTCAGCTATTTCCATTCAGTAACATACATAATGTAGGACCCTGAAACAAGCTATTTTTTTCTAATCACAATTTTTCTTTCTATGAACCAGCTTCTGCTATACAATCTGTTCTAACCAATGGAAATGTGTTCAGTTTCTTCAATCAATGTCGGTTAGGAGCCATGAGTTGTTAAACTTTGATTTTACCAATGTCTCTTATGGTAGGGCATTCCAATTACCACATATAGAAAAGCACAAAAATGTATCTCTTAATCCTGATTTTATTTATGGGCGATGGGCGAATTTGTTGCATAGAATGGAATTTTATTTGCCTTTTATAAAAAATCATTTTATTTATAAATTTTGTATTTTTTTGTTTTGCTCTGCCTGAATTTAGCAAACTGGCTCCCATTATGCTAAACAGCAGAAGGCAAAATATATAAAATCTCTAAAAATAAAATCAAAAAGATGAGCAGTGTTTAATCTTTTTAAAGTTCCCGGTGCTTACTCCCATCCTCCGGTCCTCAGGACCTCTCTTTTTAATTCAGGATTGCAAGTTGCCTCTGTGGAAATTTCATTCAAGAACAGGACTTTCATTTGCTTCCAGGACCTGGAGGTCACAGTGCATCATACATTTACGGTGCACATCACGATGATACAATTTTACAACTTGCAGGGACATCCAAGGCCTGGTCACTGCCAGAAGTCCCATTCTAGAGAGAAGACCCTGAAGATACAGATCATGACGGCAAATAGAAGAGACCCTTAGTAGTTGATATGAGGGAGAGTGAGCAGCGGGATATTAGGAGACAGGATGTAACAAAAAATAAAAAGAAAAACATATCTCACCGATCATATGTTTATAAGGCTCTAAGATCTGTAGTTACCATAGAAAATTATAAGGAACTTTCAAATGGGGGAGAATAACTGCACAGGAAATCTGCTCAATTTGGCGAATTCTAATTTTGCCAGATCCACTTATCTCTGGTATTTTAAATATTAAAAATAGAGAATTGATATCACGTTGATCCAGGGAAACGATTTGACTTTTTTTTTTTAGAGATGGCAAAGATGTGGGGTTTCCAATATGAGGCAAAATTGTCATCAGCTTTCCAGTTGGGTGTATTATCCTTTTATCTGTATCTGAATGTTTAAATTTTATATTTTTTCCTGCATATATTAGTATATGTAACTGAGAAAAATGGTTAAATTCTACTAAAAATAGGGAAAATCTTTACAGTTTGCAATTATCTTTAGTTTTATTTAAAAATTCATGCAAAATAAAAACCTGGATCAAAGTTGGCCATAAGCCTGTGAAAATCATGAACTGCACATTGCAATACGTAGGAGAAGCTTTGCAATTTATTTTTCCATATGTAAAAATTACAAATCAAACGCTGATCAGTGTCAGTTTTTACCATCAAAGAATCATGAAAATTGGATCCCAAGCACTAATGACACTTAGGACTCACTTAAAACAAGACAGAAGACAATGATCCTTCACAAGTACAAATAAAGCCAAAGTCTTTATCAGTGGGGTCGGTGAAGCAAATAAAACAATACAGGGTGAAGTCGTTATTTAGCTGTTACTATTAGTTTTTTTTCTGAAACTCCTGTAGACAAAGATTCTTTATTTGTATATTTTACATTTCTTGTGATTCTTTATAAAGCAGAAAGCGGCTCCGCTCTGTACGGTCTTGTGTGTATTCATGCTAATCAGCCCCACATATGTCTGCACTTCTATATGGCATTAAGCTAATGAGTTTCGTACATTTTATAACAAAATGTTATACCTAGAAAAGTAATACCGCACCATGTATTATGAGGGAATAGCAACAATAATCATATTCTATTACATCAGGAGTCAGAAATTGAAATACTTATGGGAAAGGAGGTCTCTGATACCATCGGCTGCCATGTGTAAATAGTTTCTAATAAAATATATAGGTTTTTAGGGGTTTTAAAGTGTAGTTTTTGTTTGGACACATGTGGTCCTCTTGTACTATAAGATTTTCTAACAATAATGGCATGATCTTGTCTGATCCTGAAAACCTACGCTACGGCACACTAGGCACCCCAGGAACAGCCGCCGAGGAGCGGGTGCACCATTGTCAATTGTTGTAGGGTGCCAACCCCCACTGGTAGGTAGAAGCGAGTTAGCAATATACTGGTATTATCACTATCTTTCTATATTGTGTGTATTTTTGTGGGTGTTTTGTTTTTAAAACCGAGTGCTGTCCAAAATTTGACATAGTATTTAATAAAATATGTTTTTAGGGGTTTACATCAGGAGTCACAAAGCAAAATTTTAGTACAATTTGCTGATTAGCATTGAGGATTTTTAATTTAAAAGTGAAACTTTGAGTCCATTAGTAAAGTTATATCCAAGACTATGTAGTAGATAAAACAAATCAATTAACCTACAGTGATAGATTGTGGCTCCACATCCACCATGCTTTAACATCCAGCATGCCTCACCATGATCCATATACAGTGGGTACGGAAAGTATTCAGACCCCTTTCAATTTTTCACTCTTTGTTTCATTGCAGCCATTTGGTAAATTCTAAAAAGTTCATTTTTTTGTCATTAAATTACACTTTGCACCCCATCTTCACTAAAAAAAACAGAAATGGAGACATTTTTGCAAATTTATTAAAAAAGAAAAACTGAAATATCACATCGTCATAAGTATTCAGACCCTTTGCTCAGTATTGAGTAGAAGCCCCCTTTTGAGCTAGTACAGCCATGAGTCTTCTTGGGAATGATGCAACAAGTTTTTCACACATGGATTTGGGGATCCTCTGCCATTCTTACTTGCAGATCCTCTCCAGGTCCATCAGGTTAGATGGTGAATGTTGGTGGACAGACACTTTCAGGTCTCTCCAGAGATGCTTAATTGGGCTTAGATCAGGGCTCTGTCATTTTAAGCGTGATTGCTTTATTATGGTGAATGTTGTACTATAAAGTTTACACTACATACCATAGGGGGAATTTATCAATGTTCTTATTCCAGTTTACTGACACAAAATAGTAGCAAATTTAGATACAAGTTAATTTTGAGCAAAAAATAATTGAGCAGCATAAAATTGCAGAGAGTTACACTTTGTGGGTGGAAAATCAACATTTGTATATAGAACCATTACCAGACCTTATCTTTTCCTATTACAACTGGAAAGCTGTGGTCTATTTTTTCATGTGTTTTATTATCTCCTTATCTGAATCTGAGATGCTTTTAATTTCCTGTTATCACTCAAGTATCCCGATGCTCGGATGTGCTCATTACTCGGCGAGCAATGGGCGGTGCTCGAATTCAAACTCTAGTCTCCGCCCTGCATATGATGTGCAGCCAAAAAGCATGCGTGATTACCTGTGAGACAATGTAATGCCGTAGCCATCTTGGTAGGGAAATTACTGTGATTTTCTGGCCATCTGACCTCGTCAGGGCTAATCCTTTGCTTTACTGTTTGTATCACATATATTGTGCATTTAGTGTAGAGACGGAGAGAGTCACAGGAGCAGGGAGTGTGACAGAATACAGTCTATAATCAGGGATTAGGCCTGTGCAGTCCATTGTCAAATATATAGCTGCAACTTTTTTAGTTGGGGCCGAAAAAATTGAATATATTTGGATCCATCAAGTATTATGTGCTTTGAGGTCCTTTTTTATGTTATATAACACTCCCAAAAATCATTAAAACATTTTCCTGGGTTCCATTTCTCAGCCATACAGTGTTGTCAATTCTTTCAGTGTTTTTTGAAGCATTTTTTCATAGAAAGCAATGAGAAAGTGGAACAATACTGCAAAAAAAGCAACCCTGTGCTTATGCTCAATTTTTGGGGGGAATAAATCGATATTTTTTTCAAACATGAACTGTAGATAATTGACACTTATAATCCACAGCAAAACCTCTCTTTCAAAATGTTTCAATATTTTTTATTGGAATTTAAATTTTTTAAAGGAGTGAAACAAACCTAATACAGACAGTATATACAAGATACAAACAGTACAGGTGGTAAAACCTGCTTTTTGTAAGCAAATTTACTGCCAAGAGAGCAGGTTTTGCCTGCAGAAAAAAAACAAAGCAAAAACAAGTGTGAATATAGCTTTATGCAGAATTTTTCCTGCCAACACATCAGTATTTGCAGCAGATTTTTCAGATATTCACATACGCTAAATCTGATCAAAATATAATGCTAGCTTCATTTTGTGAGGTCAATGCTTTATTATAACGCATAATTGTGAGTAAAGTAGTTAGACAATATATTTACAATGCAAATATATAATATATTATTTAATGGTAGATTGTAATTAACAAAAAAAGTTGCTTTTTTAGGCTAGAAGTTTTTCTAAGAGCCAATGTTTTACAACTCAATCTATTTAGATGCCTGAAGTGGAGTAGATATAAGACACTATATTAACTTAATGGAAATGAGCACAAAAGTCAAATAATTCCTGTATTACAGTGTAAAAGGCGCCGCCTGTTCCCGATCGGTTAGTAGCATTTACTACACAATATAGAGCGTGAGAAAAGCCTATTTAGATAGATGGTTGAAGCTATGAATGTCCAGTGTATACAGAAGATTATTAGAAATGGCACCGGAAGTATTTTACAGCTTTTCTACTATTAGTCCTTCTTGGGATAACAGTAGATGTAGCCTGACCATTTAGCATGAAGGCACATAACAATACAGGGTGGAGGCGTTTGTCCACAGATATTGGGACCCCTCACAGTACATAGTGAAGCTGATCAGTCTCACTTATGGCTGTACTTCTACATGACAGTTAGAATATTGGATAAAACCATGCAAAACATACTTGTCTAAAAATAAACTGTTCTAAATGTGATTTTAATTAAAGTAATTTGACAGTTCATGTATTGTACATATAGCACTGCACTGTCTGCATTATTATGATATATTGTGACATCATGGTAAGGCGAGTGGCATAAACTATATACTGACTGTAACATCTTACATCATGTGTGTACAACGTACTATACACTTATTGAGATACACACTAAGGCTCTGATTCATCAAACCAGCACACCGGTCTAGATGATGGGAGATAGAGGAGTGTGAGGCGCTGTATTCATTAGGAGATGCATGTCCCAAAGAATCAGGCGAGGCATGAAGTTACCCGAGCCTCCGTGTGCGCCCGGCCACAAATCTTACCCCAGTCCCTGTAGGAAACCCAACCACTCATCATGAATTTGTGACTTGGACAAGCTGGGGTCACCACCCAAATCTGGGTGATAATTGTGGCAAAAAAGCCAAGAGTCACAATTTTGTTTTTCTAAATCCTCACATCGTATAAAACATTTCAAACTTTTCAATGTGTTTTATGGCAGAATAATAACCTAAATGCTTTAATGAATTTACCTACGTGTGTGTATATAGAACTATGCATTGGTGTTTGCACGGTATCAAGACACAATTAGAGGGTGATCACAAACATGACCTCAAAAGAAATGGATACATATAAAGTCAAGTGACAGAGGAGAGAGAGAGAGAGATAATGGTCTTAAGCCCATGAAATAGACAATATATCAAATTTTATTAATTAAAATTGTAAAATTCAGGAAGATAGATACAACAATAGGAGAATGGCGATCTCTCCAGCAGGAGGCATATTACATATATATAATAAGTGTCATAAAGAGTAATATGAGGGCAGTGCAATAAAGATACCATTCGTAGTCCTATGTTTCTGCATTGTAAGTGTATAAGCACAAACCCATCAGAAGTCCTCTCCTGCTGGAATGGCACCAGCCATGCTCATCTCTAATATAGAGGGACCTGTTATCTCCTGAGAAGCCACTGGGCACCAGCAGGTTCAACTAGTCACCTGTGCAGATTTTGATGCATGTTTCAAACATACATGCTATCAGACACTAGCTGTGCGATTTCAGCCCCTTATCGGCTCTGAGGAATTATTTTTAGTGTTAGATTTTACTTGTTATAAATATTAACTAGAAAATAATTCTGTTTTTGAAAGAACAGTTTAGTTTACTCCTGAATTTACACTTACCAATATACATCAGCACTGTAGCACCTATTCCCAATATATATATATTTCTAAGAAAAATGTGTACCTTTTTTTTAATTTCTTTACAAAGTTTAAAAAATACACTTGAGATTAACCCCTTAAGGACAGAGCCACTTTGTAGGTTAATGACCTGCCTAATTTTTTCAATTCTGACCATTGTCACTTTAAGAGGTAATTACTCTGATTCCGAGATTGTTTGTTTATTTTGTGACATATTGTTCTTCACGATAGTGGTAAATTTTATTTGATATGACTTGGGTTTATTTATAAAAAAAAAAAAATGGAAATTTGGCAAAAATTTAGAGCATTTTGCAATTTTCAAACTTTGAATTGTTATGCCATGAAATCAGATATATCTCACAAAATAGTTAATAAATAACATTTCCCACATGCTTACTTTTATATCAGCGCAATTTTGGTGGAAAAAAATTGTTAGGAAGTTGTAAGGGTTAAAAGTTGACCAACGATTTCTCATTTTTACAACAAAATTTACAAAACCATTTTTTTAGGGACCACATCACATTTGAAGTGACTTTGAGGTGTCTATATCACAGAAAATACCCAAAAGTGACACCATTCCAAAAACTGCACCCCTCATGGTGCTCAAAACCACATTCAAGAAGTTTATTAACCCTTCAGGTGCTTCACAGGAACTGACGCAATGAGGAAAAAATAATAATATTTAACTTTTTTCACAAATTAAATTTAGACCCATTTTTTTATTTTCACAAGGGTAACAGATAAAAATGGACCCCAAATATATTGTGCAATTTCTCCTGAGCATGCTGATACCCAATATGTGGCGGAAAACCACTGTTTGGGTGCACGGCAGGGCTTGGAAGGGAAGAGCGCTATTTGACTTTTTGAATTCAAAATTTGCTGGAATAATCAGCGAACGCTTTTAGATAGGCACATCAGGGGCTGAACAACAGAAACCCCATTTTGGAAACTACACCCCTCAATGAACTTATCTAGATGTATGGTGAGCACTTTGAACCCCCAGGTGCTTCACAGAAGTTTATAACGTAAAGCCGTGAAAATAAAAAAAAAAGCACATTTTCTTTTAGGCCAAATTTAATTTTATCTTCACATGGGTAACAGGATCAAATGGGCCTCTCATTTTGTTGTGCAATTTCTCCTGTGTATGCCAACACCCTACATGTAATTGAGAACTACTTTTGAGGCACAGTGCAAAGGTCGGAAAGGAAGGAGCACCATGACATGACCCACTGGGAGAGCCCCTGAGGTGGCAGAACAGCAGATATCCCCCCCATAGGTGACCCCATCTTAGAAACTACACCTCTCAATGAATACATCTAGGGGTGCAGTGATCATATTGACACCACAGGTGTGTCACAGAATTTTATACCATTGGGCAAGGAGGAAAAAATAATTACATTTTTACTGCAAAAATTTTGTTTTAGCCCCAGATTTTACATTTTCACACTGGGGTAATGGATAAAAATGGCACCAAAATTTGTCCCATAATTTCTGCTGAAAGTGGCAATACCTCATATGTGGCTGTACAGTACTGCTTGGCCACACGGCGACACTCTGGAGGGACGGAGTGATATTTACCTCTTGGAGCGAAGATTATCTTAGAATATTTTGTGGACTCCATATACAAAGCGCCTAAGTGTTAGAGCAGAATCCCCCCTTAAGTGACCCCATTTTGGAAACTCTACCCCTGCCAAACATGTGGACTCTTAATGTGGTTTAGGCACACTGTGGTGCTCATAAGGGCGGGAGGGATTTGGATTTGGTAGCGCAGAATTTGCTGAATCTCTTTTGGGGGCGAGGAGCCATTTTTCTTTTCCAGAGCCAATGTACTACCAGTAATGTGGAAGCCCCCTATATTCCCATTAACACATGAGAGACCTGTGTGGGGGCTTTGATGTGTAGCTTTTATTGGGGACATTTTAGATCACATTTATTCTGTGCTCTAGGCTGAGCACTTAATTTGGGGTTTCCATCTAAATCTCCAAATGACGTGATTCAGATGAAACCCCTGAGGGATACATTCACTATAATGAGATGAGGCAGCAGAGTTACTCTGGACTCCTTCTGGCCACTGTTCAGCATTGTTCTTCTTTTCAGAGGTTCACAACACTGTGGCCGACCGCGCTTTTATCTACGCCTAAAAAGATGAACACCACCGGATCGCAGGCCAGACGGCGTCCACAGTTCCTCCATCTGTCTTGAAAAGTATAATATTACAGGTTATATATACTAAATTCCTTGATAGGGCGTTGATCCAGGGAACTAGTCTGATTGTCGTATGGAGTCAGGAAGGAATTTTTTTCCCCAATGTGGAGCTTAGTGTTTGCCACATTGTTTTATTTTCCCTTCCTCTGGATCAACATGTTTGGCTATGGCTTTAACTAGATGGACTTAGTTTTTAAGGTTGAAGGAAGAATATGTTACTATGTTATCATTTTTATTTTTATTAGTCTTTTTGATCGCGTTTTATTCCATTTGTTGTTTGGCTCTATGATAAAGCATCGTTTTTTGTTCGTTTTTTATTTTTATTTTTTACCGTGTTCAGTAAAGGGGTTAAATAGTGGGACAGTTTTATAGGTCAAGTCGTTCCAGACGCGGTGATACCAAATATGTGTACTTTTATTGTTTTGGGATTTTTTTTCATTATAATATTTATTGATGGGTACATTATATTTTTATTTTTGGTGGATTATTTTTTTCATTTTTTTTTTTTTTTATTTTTTAACACTTTTTTTACTTTTATACTTTGTCCCACTATGGGACTTTCAGTTTTTTTTACTCTGTTCGCCTGTATAGTATAGGGATGGTGCACCATCCCTGTGCTATATAGGCTGTTAGCGCTGCAGATGCAGAAGATACTTTGGTCATGCACTGCGCATGATCAAAGTATCTTCCTGCTGTCTGGTGACCCGGATGTTTTCATCATGACATCCGGGTCATCATGACAACCACATAACCCGGCCTCAGACAGCACAGGATAGCGTGGAAGAGGTGAGTATGCAGCGCTTACCTCCGCAATGCTGCGAATGACTTCGATCGCAGCGTTGCGAGGGTTAATGTGCCGAGAGCGGTGAGGGACTGCTCCCCGCACATAGCACCGGGTGTCAGCTGTGACAATCAGCTGACACCCGGCGGCGATCGCGCCCGCACAGCCTGTGTGTGGGCGAAATCAACAGGGCGTACTAATACATACCTGGCTCTTAAAGTCCAGGGCGCAGGTACGTGTTAGTACACCCTGGGCTGTAAAGGGGTTAAAATTGTATTTTCTAGTTAATAGTTGTAACAAGTAAAATCTTTTTATTTTTCGAATAAACAGTCTTTTTCAGATTTTACACCTACAGAAACCCAGTTATGCTGGATTATCCCATTTGAGAATGAACAATTATGATTTTATATTGCCATAGAGGCAGATTTCTTTAAATAAACTTTACTGTTAAACCGAAACCAATACACATCAGCACTGTAACACCTGTTCCCAATATAGATATATTTGTAAGAAAAATGCACACCTTTTTTTTGCCAAGTTTAAAAAGTACACGTGAGATTAATATCCCTATTTTGTTTTAATGTAAACACAAACATACAATATAATGGCTTTTTCACACAAGAGAAATGTTTTCTTTTGGAGCGAGTAGGTCAGTGACTTCTCTTTTAGGGATATATTTGAATTTCTGTTTAGTTTAAGTTCTTGACTTCTTGTCAAACTTCTTAATGAACTGTTATTTTCTGTTGTACTTCCTGCAGTAGCAACAAATTTTGATCAAAGAAATCGGAAACAAAGGAGGAAAGACGGAAAATCTTTGGTTTTGCTTCCCTTTCAATATAAACAAGCGTTTTAATATTTTATGGCAAAAGTCTAGGTCTTTTCTTTTATTGCCTTCATTTGTAGAAGGTCAGTTTTATAAATCCAATCACTTTCTTGTGTGTCTTCATGCACTTGTGAAGTTCTCTTCAGATAAATATAGAGGGAAAAAAGACCATGAGAATCACACGTGACTTGTACAAGTAGGCCATGCTTTCTAATCAGATTATTTTACTAAGGCCACAACCCCACTATCAGTATTTGGTCAGTATTCGGTCAGTATTTTTTCTCAGGAGAGGGAGCCAAAACCAGATGAGGAACAATCAGAGAAAAGGTATAATAAATGCAGAATTGGTTACTTGTTTCTATCACCCACTACTGGTTTGGGCTCCCACTCCTGAGAAAATATACTGACCGAATATTGACTAAATCGGCCTGTAGTGTGTTTTTCCACTTTAATTTTGGGGGTGACTCCAAATCCAGGTCTCCATTGGTTAATAAATTTGATTTCCATTGATGATTTTTGGGTGATTTTGTTGTCACCACATTCAACTTTGTACAGAACAAAGTATTCAATGAGAATATTTCATTCATTCAGATCTAGGATGTGTTATTTGAGTGTTCGCTTTATTTTTTTGAGCAGTATATATTATAATATAGTTTTATATTGAACCTAGAAATATGATACATGACTAGTGATGAGCGAGCACTAAAATGCTCGGGTACTCGTTGCTCGGGTCGAGCACATTGATTTACTCGGGTGCTCAACTCGAGCAACGAGCCCAATGTAAGTCTATGGGAAACTCGAGCATTTTTCAGACGGCTCCCCCCGGCGGTCTGCAGAGGGCCAAAAAATTGCCCAAATCGATGGTAACAGTGCTCAAATGACATGGGAACAGCATGGGGAAGACCCCTGGAAGCATCTCTGACTCCCAGGTCACTGCCTAAAAGTGTGCCCATCATAAGTGATCCTTGGCGCATGCGAAGATGCCTCCTGCCATGCACCTGTTGTTGCAGACTTGAAACAATCACCGTCCACATCCTTGTCCCAGTGCAGCGTTCAGTTGTCCCTACCCATTCCTTGGAATGTAAGCACAAGAATGCAGCTAGCCACCCACCAACCCACAGGCTGCAATACTATACTGCCAAATTTTTGACAGCTGCTTGCACTTGAAATGTGGTCTTTTAGGCTCGTGGAGGCGGAAGCTTTTCATAACCTCATGATGGCGGCGGCCGGATGTCTAAACTCGATCCCCAGCCGCCACTATATTTCCCAGTATCGCCTCCGCCTTCCACAAGCACGGGTCCCAAAACATTTCCCGTGCCCTCCCCAGTGCACTTACTGGGAAGGACCGCCTAACCACAAACACGTGGACTGGTTAATGTGGCCAGGGACGGTACGGAGCCAGTCCACACTTTTTTTTGCCGAGTTGTATTTCACCACAGCCATATTCTTTAGCTTAGTGAAAGGACTGGCAGAGAGGGAAACCGTATCTACTCTGTGTGTCATTTCTCCCAGGAAGTTCTCTAAAGCAGCTTTTGCAGAAGCATTGGCAGCATGTCCAACATCAACTCGCACTTCTCGGTGGTGCTTTGACACACAAACATCTTTCTTTGCGCATTTAATATTATGACTACAGAGTTGGGCAATGGCCTGATCTGCAATCCGGTTTGAGAAATAATATGCATAAGCATGTCCGATCCACATTAAAAAAACAGCCATAGAGTGTCCGGGATTCTTCCCCCACACTTTTCTTACCAATGGCTGCTTCTCGGCAGGGTTGGACGGACCCACCAGAAAACCGGAGACTCATCCGGTGGGCTCTGGCTTCTCCTTCAGGAGAGTTCATAGTGTCGAGATGAGGCCATGATGATGATAGAGGCCACCATCTGCTTAGTTTTCTGTTACTTGGAATGCAAGCGCAAGTTGTAACGGGTCTGGGAGGCGGAACCTCTGAGCTACTATACAAGGGGGCAGTCCTTGTAAGGGAGCGGGTGGCGACCAGGCAGGCAGTCACAGCAGGTGACCGGGACAGTTTCTGGAAGAACGGGCAGGAGATCACGGCAAGTGACTGGGGCAGTCTCTGGGTGAACGGGCAGGTGGTCACGGCAAGTGACCGGGCCAGTCTCTGGGTAAAGGGTTGGTATGACCTGTGGCGGCTGATGGTAGACTTGAGCTCCCAGGTGAGCAGGCGAGAGTCTCTGGATAAACGGGTGGTCACAGCATGTGATGGCGGAGCCTCCAGGAAGACCAACAGACAGGCGGCAGATGAGCGCTCCCAGGAGAGCGGGCAGAAGTCTCTGGACAGGCGGGTGGTCACAGCACGTGACGGCAGAGCCTCCAGGTAGGCTAGCAGACAGGCAGCAGATGAGCGCTCCCAGGTGAGCGAGCAGGAGTCACTGGACAGGCAGGTGGTCACAGCATGTGACGGCGGAGCCTCCAGGTAGACTAGCAGGCAGGTAGCAGGTGAGCGCTCCCAGGTGAGCGGGCAAGCTGGTCCATAGACAGACTGACGGGAGTAGGAAGGCAGACCGTCGGACCTCAGGCAAGCAGGCAGGTGGCTGGTGTGCGCCCCCAGGTGAGCGGGCAGGCTGGTCCTTAGACAGACTGACAGGAGAAGCAAGGCAGACCGTCGGACCTCAGACTAGCAGGCAGGTAGCAGATAATCAGGCAGGAATCTGGCAGGTAACTGGCAGGTAACTGGCAGGTAACTGGCAATGGGACCTGAGGGCTGAAGCAGAGTAGTGAACAGTGCAACAACATTGCTCGGGCACCTCCATTTTGGAGGAGGTGCCTTATATATGGTAAAGTCCTCCGGCCATTGGCCGGGGACTCCTTAGGACGGCGCGCGCGGCCCCTTTAAGAGGCAGGGGGAGCGCGCGCGCCCTAAGCACAGTGGCCGGGAAGGAGCGCATGCTGCCAGCAGAGCGGGAGAGGGACGCCGGGCACGGAGCAGAGCGGTGAGGGGAACAGCGTCCCTGCCTAGCAGAGGGCAGGGACGCCGGCACTACAGTACCCCCCCCTTTAGGCCCCCCCTTTTTTAGACCAGATAGAAATTTAGCTAGGATGAGAGGGGCATGGATGTTCTCCCGGGGCTCCCACGTTCTCTCCTCAGGACCAAACCCCTTCCAATCTACCAGAAAAAAGGTCTTTCCTCTTACCCTTTTGGTGGCAAGAATGTTCTCTACCTCAAACTCGTCCTCAGCAGAAACCGGAGCAGGAGGCGTACCTGTAGACTTGGAAAAAGAGTTAAGCACCACGGGTTTGAGGAGAGATACATGGAAGGAGTTAGGGATCCGTAAGTTGGCCGGGAGTTTCAATTTATAGGCCACCGGGTTGATCTGACTGATGACCTCCAGAGGACCGATGAACCGAGGCCCTAACTTGTAAGAAGGTATCTTGAGTCGAACATATTTAGATGAGAGCCAGACTTTATCTCCTGGACAAAATTGTGGAGGATCCAGGCGTTTTGTCAGCGTGTCTATTCATACGCTCGGATGACAGAAGGAGTGCGGACCGGGTACTCTCCCATATGGAGGAAAATTTGCTAACGAGAGATTCCGCAGCCGGGTTGTCCACAGAGGTGGAGACAGGAAAAGGAATCCGAGGATGCTGACCAAAGACTACAAAAAACAGGGATTTGGAGGAGGATTCGCTCTCGTGATTATTATAAGAGAACTCGGCCCATGGTAGGAGATCCACCCAGTCAGAATGGTGGGCATTAACGAAGTGCCGGAGGTAACTGGTCAGGTTCTGATTGATCCGCTCCACTTGACCATTGGACTGTGGGTGGTAAGCGGAAGAGAAGTCCAGGGTGACGTCTAGTAGTTTACAAGTGGCTCTCCAGAAACGTGAGGTGAACTGTACCCCACGATCCGACACGATGTGGAGGGGCAGGCCATGAAGACGGAAGATGTGGCAGATAAAGTCTTTAGCCAGCTCGGGTGCAGACGGAAGGCCTGGCAGGGGAATAAAGTGAGCCATCTTGGAAAAGCGGTCAGCGACCACCCAAATGACCGTACAACCGGCAGAGACGGGAAGATCTGTTATAAAGTCCATTGCTATATGCTGCCAGGGGGCAGCAGGTACAGGAAGCGGAAGGAGGCGTCCGGCTGGCAGATGTCTCGGGACTTTGTTGCGGGCGCAGGACACACAGGCAGAAACAAAGTCTATTATGTCCTTGTGCAGGGTAGGCCACCAATAGTGCCGGGCAATAAGCTGGAGGGTCTTTTTCTGACCGGCGTGGCCAGCTAGTTTAGATGAATGGCCCCAGTGTAGGATCTTCTCCCGATCAGGTACTGAAACAAACGTCTTACCGGGAGGGAGACGATTTAGACTCACGGGAGCCACCTGCATTACTCTGGCGGGATCGATGATATGTTTAGGTTCTTCCTCGAGATCGGACACCAGAAAGGATCGGGACAAGGCGTCTGCTTTGACGTTTTTTTCAGCCGGGCGAAAATGAAGAACAAAATCAAAGCGAGCAAAAAACAAGGACCACCGGGCTTGGCGCGGGTTAAGTCTCTGGGCATGCTGGAGGTAAGCCAAGTTCTTGTGGTCAGTGTAAATTATTACCGGATGAAGAGCCCCCTCGAGTAGGTAACGCCACTCCTCCAACGCCAGCTTGATGGCCAATAACTCTCGGTCTCCTATGGAATAGTTGCGTTCAGAAGAGGAGAAGAGTTTGGAGAAGAAGCCACAAGTTACCATTCTCCCGGAAGATGATTTTTGAGTAAGTACCGCTCCGGCTCCAGAGGAGGAGGCGTCAACTTCCAGGAAGAACTGCTTGTTGCCGTCCGGGCGATGCAGCACCGGGGCGGAAGAGAAGGCCTGTTTTAGGGAAAGAAAGGCCTCCTCTGCTTCGGGCGGCCACTCTTTGGGTTTAGTACCCTTACGGGTGAGCGCGGAAATTGGGGCAGTCCGGGAAGAGAAGTGCGGGATGAAGAGGCGGTAATAGTTGGCGAAGCCCAGGAACCGTTGAATAGCCTTCAACCCCTCTGGTCGTGGCCATTTCTCGATGGCAGACAGTTTCTCAGGATCCATTTGTAGGCCGGTCTGAGAGATAATGTAGCCCAGAAACGGAAGCGAGGTCTGCTCAAAGAGGCACTTCTCATATTTAGCGTAGAGATGGTTCTGCCTGAGCCTGAGCAGGACCTGACGAACATCCCTCCGGTGAGTCTGGAGATCCGGAGAGAAGACCAAGATGTCGTCCAGGTACACCACTACGCAGGAGTAGAGAAGGTCCCGGAAGATGTCATTGACCAACTCTTGAAAGACGGCAGGAGCGTTACAGAGGCCAAAGGGCATTACCAGATATTCATAGTGGCCGTCCCGGGTGTTGAATGCCGTCTTCCATTCATCCCCCTGACGGATACGAACCAGGTTGTAAGCCCCACGAAGGTCCAGTTTGGTGAAGATTCTAGCCCCTCTCAGACGATCAAATAACTCCGGAATGAGCGGAAGGGGGTACTTATTTTTCACCGTGATCTGGTTAAGGCCTCTGTAGTCTATACAGGGACGGAGAGAGCCGTCCTTCTTTTTTACGAAGAAGAAGCCTGCTCCCGCCGGGGAGGTAGACTTCCGGATGAATCCCCTGGCCAGATTCTCCTCAATATATTCGGACATCGACCGGGTCTCAGCAGCGGATAATGGATAAATACGCCCACGGGGAGGAGTAGTACCGGGTAACAAGTCGATAGGGCAGTCGTATGGTCTATGAGGGGGTAGTGTCTCTCCTTCCTTTTTATTAAAGACATCAGCATAAGACCAATAAGGAATCGGAAGTCCAGGTAGATTAGCTGGGGTAGGAGAAGGACGGACGGGATGGACGGGAACCAGACAGGTCTTATGGCAGTCCTGTCCCCAGCGAAGGACTTCTCCGGTCTGCCAGTCAAGCACGGGTGCATGTCTCTGGAGCCAAGGTAGACCTAGCAGGAGGGCGTGAGAGAGTCCAGGCAGAACATGAAAGGAGATACTCTCAGAATGCAGCATTCCCACTTGCAGAGTAATGGATTCGGTGATGAGTTGGATGGGGCGTGGTAAGAGACTCCCATCCACGGCAGCAACAGACAAGGGTACAGCCAGAGGTTTGGTGGGGATGCGGTACTTCTCTACCAGGGACTGTGAAATAAGATTCCCGGCTGCTCCAGAGTCCAGTTGGGCTAGTTCGAAATAACGGTTCTCCCCACAGACGATTGAAACTGACAGCAGCAGAGATGGAGAGGATTTATTCTTGTCTAGGTCGACCTCTCTGAGCGAACCTAGACACAGGCGTTTCCCGACCTCTCTGGGCAGGCACGGATCCGGTGCTCCTTACTGCCACAGTAGAAGCAGCTCCCCTCGGCACGGCGTAAGTCCTGACGGGTTTTGACCATCTTGGTCTGGTCGACCTGCATAGGCTCAGGATAGTGTACCTGGGGAGAGACGGAGGGAGTGACGGGTTTCTGAAAAGTAGGAGCTAGACGTGGAAACCTCCTCTCACGGGTGACCTCTTTGGCATGCTCCTGGAACCGTAGGTCAATCCGGGTGGCAAGAGTTATTAGGTCATCGAGAGTGGTAGGAACGTCCCGACCGGCAAGTTCATCTTTAATACGGCCGGACAGACCCTCCCAGAAGACGGATACCAGAGCGTCGTTATCCCAGGCCAGCTCCGAGGCAAGGGTACGGAACCGTATGGCATATTGGCCCACGGTGAGACTTCCCTGACGGAGGCGTAGCAGAGACGATGCGGATGAGGTCTTCCGTCCGGGTTCATCGAAGACTTTCCGGAAAGCCGTGAGGAAGGCAGGCAGGTCGGACACCAGGGGGTCTCCTCTCTCCCATAGAGGATTTAGCCAGGCCAGGGCCTCCCCGGTGAGATGGGACATGATGAAGGCAATTTTGGCCCAGTCGGAGTTAAACTGGTGGGACAATAGTTCAAAGTGCAGGGTGCACTGATTAATGAAGCCCCGAGCCTGGGCGGGGTCGCCTCCGAAGCGAGGAGGTGCAGAAAGCTGGGGTCCGGGGTAGGATACCATGGTATTGGTGGGCAGCGGAGCTGCCGGGTTGCGAGTCATGGCACTGGCGGTGGTTGCTGGTAAAGCAGTCAGAGTGTCCAGGCGAGAATTGACATTCCGCAGGTGACCCAGGATGGACTCCTGTTGGGACCTCTGACGGGACAGTTCATGACAGAGGTCCGAGAGCGAGGGAGCTTGGGTGCCACCGGGTTCCATGGCCCGAGCAAACTGTAACGGGTCTGGGAGGCGGAACCTCTGAGCTACTATACAAGGGGGCAGTCCTTGTAAGGGAGCGGGTGGCGACCAGGCAGGCAGTCACAGCAGGTGACCGGGACAGTTTCTGGAAGAACGGGCAGGAGATCACGGCAAGTGACTGGGGCAGTCTCTGGGTGAACGGGCAGGTGGTCACGGCAAGTGACCGGGGCAGTCTCTGGGTAAAGGGTTGGTACGACCTGTGGCGGCTGATGGTAGACTTGAGCTCCCAGGTGAGCAGGCGAGAGTCTCTGGATAAACGGGTGGTCACAGCATGTGACGGCGGAGCCTCCAGGAAGACCAACAGACAGGCGGCAGATGAGCGCTCCCAGGAGAGCGGGCAGAAGTCTCTGGACAGGCGGGTGGTCACAGCACGTGACGGCAGAGCCTCCAGGTAGGCTAGCAGACAGGCAGCAGATGAGCGCTCCCAGGTGAGCGAGCAGGAGTCACTGGACAGGCAGGTGGTCACAGCATGTGACGGCGGAGCCTCCAGGTAGACTAGCAGGCAGGTAGCAGGTGAGCGCTCCCAGGTGAGCGGGCAAGCTGGTCCATAGACAGACTGACGGGAGTAGGAAGGCAGACCGTCGGACCTCAGGCAAGCAGGCAGGTGGCTGGTGTGTGCCCCCAGGTGAGCGGGCAGGCTGGTCCTTAGACAGACTGACAGGAGAAGCAAGGCAGACCGTCGGACCTCAGACTAGCAGGCAGGTAGCAGATAATCAGGCAGGAATCTGGCAGGTAACTGGCAGGTAACTGGCAGGTAACTGGCAACGGGACCTGAGGGCTGAAGCAGAGTAGTGAACAGTGCAACAACATTGCTCGGGCACCTCCATTTTGGAGGAGGTGCCTTATATATGGTAAAGTCCTCCGGCCATTGGCCGGGGACTCCTTAGGACGGCGCGCGCGGCCCCTTTAAGAGGGAGGGAGGGCGCGCGCGCGCGCCCTAAGCACAGTGGCCGGGAAGGAGCGCGTGCTGCCAGCAGAGCGGGAGAGGGACGCCGGGCACGGAGCAGAGCGGTGAGGGGAACAGCGTCCCTGCCTAGCAGAGGGCAGGGACGCCGGCACTACACAAGTATGCAGCCAGCCACCAACCCACCCACCCACAGGCTGCAAAACGAAACTGCCAGATTTCTGGGCAGCTGCTTGCACTTGAAATGTTGCCTTTTAGGCTCGTGGAGGAGGAAGCTTTTCACAGCCTCATGCCGGCGGCGACTGGGTGTCAATGTTCAGTCCCCAGCCGCCACTATTTCTCCCGGTATCGTCTCCGCCTTCCACAAGCACGAGTCCTACAACATTACCTGTGCCCTCCCCAGTGAATTTACTGGGAAGGACCATCTACCCACAAACACGTGGTCAAGTGAATGTGGCCAGGGACGGTACGGAGCCAGTCCACAGCTTTTTTTGCTGAGTTGTATTTCACCACAGCCATATTCTTGGTGAAAGGACTTGGGAAACTATATCTACTCCAGCTGTGATTGCTCCCAGG
Source organism: Phyllobates terribilis (assembly GCF_046119375.1). Lineage (NCBI taxonomy): Eukaryota > Metazoa > Chordata > Amphibia > Anura > Dendrobatidae > Phyllobates > Phyllobates terribilis. The sequence continues at coordinate 97,832,695 of NW_027362769.1, forward strand.
AAGTCCTCTAAAGCTGCTTTCACTTGAAATGTGGCCTTTTAGGCTTGTGAAGGCGGAAGCTGTTAACAACCTCATGCCTCGTGTCCATACTCGGTCCCCAGCCGCCACTATTTCTCCCGTTTTTGTCTCCGCCTTCTACTAGCGTGGGTCCCTGAACATTACTGCTGGTACTTTTCTGTGGGAATCTGCTTGCCTCCTACCAGCCTGGAATATTTCCAGCAAACTGTGGTACAACATCATGGTATTAGCACTGCCCCCAGTACCAGTGGCAAAGCCTTCCCCAATTTTCTTCTTATGAATTTTATTTGGTAGACTGGCTGCCCAAATACATTAGTTTCTCACAAAGGAGCTGAAGATAGAGCGGCATTAGGTGCAAGTTTCTCCAGCTTGTTAGATATCAGAGGATGAACGGCAGCACATTGGATCAGTGGATAGCACTGAAGCCTTGCAGCGCTGGGATTCTGGGTTCAAATCCCAGCAAAGTCAACATCTGCAAGGACTTTGTATGTTCTCCCTGTGTTTGCGTGGGTTTCCACCTCAGTAAAAAAGCAGCCATAGAGTGTCTGGGAACCTTCCCACACACTTTTCTTAGCCAGCACTGCTGCTCGGCAGGGTTGGACGGTCCCACCAGAGAATCCTCTGGTGTGCCCTGGCTTCTACATCAGGAGAGTTCATGATGGCACTAACTTTGCAGCTGTTATGGGGATCTTGAACGGGGGAGAAAGGTGAGCCCTCAGAATCAAATCCTCTGGTGGGCCCAATGGTTTTCAATCTGAAACAGCTTTTCAGTGGGAGTTGTATTTCACCACAGCCATATTCTTTAGCTCAGTGAAAGGACTGGCATAGAGGGAAATCAAATCTACTCCGGCTGTCATTTCTCCATCACCAGGTTCCGCTCATTGTCACACATGACCATGCTTGGCTGTATGTTCAGCGGTGAGAGCCACAGGCTGCTGTGTTACAGCTTTCAACAACTCTGCAGCTCTGGGCGGTTTGTCACCTAAGCATTAAGCATGTTATCTTCAGCACAGCCTGTTGCCGCTTGGCCAAGGCAGAGCTGCAGTGCTGTCAGCTTGTGACTTATATGGTCATTTAGGAGATGGAGGAGGAGGTGCAGGAGCTGAACAATGTGATTACATTGAGGTTACATTGGCGACTCTGTTTTTATACTAAAGAAAGATCCTACTGTTTTTTTTTTTTACATTGTTTATTAAGGAAAATGCATTCACCGGGAAATGTCATTTTAACATTTTACAATGTTATCTGTCAATGTGGTGTGTGACACATCATCAGAGACATCCTGTTTCATTGATGATGGAGGGACTCTGAAAGACACATAGAGCAGGGCCACAGTAATGAGTACGACATGTTCCCATTAGAAAGGTGAGGGTCTGCAATACAGTTATAGGGTATGCAGTGAGTCCAATGGCTGACCAAATTTAGGAAAAACCCCACTAAGAAATTAAAGACACATAGAGCAGGGCCACAGTAATGACAAATTCCCATTAGAAAGTAGAGATTCTCCCATAGTGTTGGCCTATGCAGTGAATGGAAGGGCTGCAAAAAATTTGGAGGCATTTCAATGCCCCTTGGAAGAGACGTGGAGGAGGGCCTCATAAAAAAATGTTCCCATTAGAAAGGAGCAGGCCTCCTATACTTGTAATGCCCATGCACTAAGTGTATGGGCTGACAAACATTTACCCCTGGGGGGTATACATGAACATACTGTATAAAAAAATATTTTTATGGGCATCATAAACACCCTTTAAAAAAATTGTGGGTGTGGTATCACGGACCACGGTCACCCTGGTGATATGGTGGTGGAGGATGATGAGAAGGAGGAGGACAAGAGCAAATAGCCAAAATCAGGAAGCGTATACCCATGTGTGGGTGTGAAAAGGTGCATGGGAATACACCTCCCAAGAAAAGACACTGGATTGGAGCTTGTTATGCTGCTATCATTCGGTGGTGTTGAGAAGTCTGGCCCAATCCAGCCCTTGTTCATTTTAATAAGAGTCAGCGTGTCAGCATTTTCAGTTGACAGGCGGATGCGCTTATCAGTTATAATTCCACCAGCGGCACTAAAAACCCGCTCTGATAAAATGCTGGCGGCAGGGCAGGCCAGGACCTCCAAGGCATAGAGAGCCAGTTCATTCCACGTATCCAGCTTGGATACTCAATAATTGTAAGGCACAGCGGAATCACGGAGGACGTTGGTACGGTCGGCAAGGTACTCCTGCGCCTCAGGGCCTGTGCGATGTGAGGGTCTGAGAAAACTCTCCCAGAACTTTGACAGTGTTCCCCTTCCTCTGCTGAATTGAAGCTTTGTCTCTCTCGCCTGTACTCCTTGGTTGTCCAATGCAGTGTGACCTGTGCCGCCAGAGTTTTCAGATGGTAATTTTTTTAATAGTTCCACAACTAGGGCCTTTTGTTACTGCCCCATTTTTGTAGACCTGTCCGCCTTAGGAATAAGAGATATAAAGTGCTCCTTGTAGCGTGGGTCTAGAAGTGTCACCAACCAGCAATGACTGTCACCCAAAATTTTGAGAACTCAAGGGTCATGGGAAAGGCAGCATAACATAAACTCAGCCTGCATGTCAGACTACTAACAGGCAAGACTTCCGTGTCCTCACCAAGAGGATGACTGACAATGCTCTCTTCCTCCTCCTCCTCTTCTTTCTCCTCTTCTTCCTCCTCTCTGTCCTCTGGCCATCCACGCTGAACAAACGGTATGACAGCTGTGCAGGTAGTACCGTCTATAGTGCATGAAACTAGCTCCTGTCCTTCCTCCTCCTCCTCCTCCTCTTCCTCATTGTCACCCAATCCACGTTGGGATGAGATGAGGCTTGGCTGTGTGTAATCACCCTTTATGTTTCCTTACTCCATCTCATCGTGCTCTGCCTGCAATTCATCCTCTTTGATTGTGAGCAGAGAGCGTTTCCAAAGACAGAGAAGCGGGATGGTGACGCTAGTTGTGGCGTCATCGCCGCTCACCATTTTGGTGGAGTCCTCAAAGTTTTGGAGGATGGTACATATGTCTGACATCCATGTCCACTCCTGAGGTCTTATGTGTGGAGTCTGAACTGAATACCGAAGTTGATGCTGGTACTCAACAACTGCCCTCTTCTGCTCACAAATCCTTCCAACGTGTGGGGACATCACACACCAGTCTGTGAGCTGGAAGCTACAAATGCTACTGAAATACGGCAAGGGCGGCGGAAGCTGTAGCTGACTTTCTAAAATGGGCACACAGGCGGCGTACTTCAACAAGCAGATCCGGTAGCTCCGGGTAGGATTTGATAAACCGCTGAACCACAAGGTTAAGCACATGGGCCAGGCATGGTACATGTGTGAGCTCAACTCGCCTCAGAGCCTCCACCAGGTTCTGGCCATTGTCACACATGACCATACCTGGCTATATGTTCAGCGGTGTGAGCCACAGATCTGCCTGCTCTTTCAGAGCTGTCCACAACTCTTCAGCATTGTGCGGTTTGTCACCTAAGCTTATTAGCTACAGCACAGCCTGTTGCCGCTTGACCGAGGCAGTGCTTCCAGCTTGTGACTGATGTGGTCATTTTGGGGAGGTGCAGGCTGAAGAGGAGGATGAGGTGTAGGAGCTGTAGACTGTGGGGGCAACCCTGATTGACCTAGAGCCCACAATCCTTGCCATCGGGAGGACGTGTTCTGTCCCAAGGTCCAACTGGGTCCCGGCTTCCACTATGTTAACCCAGTGTGACGTCAGCGGGATGTAAAATCCCTGCCCACAAGCAATTGTCCACATGTTCGTGGTTAGGTGGACTTTCCCGGTAACTGCGTTGGTGAGGGCACGGCTAATGTTTTGGGACACATGCTTGTGTAATGCGTGGACGGAACACGGAGAGAAATAGTGGCGGCTGGGACAGAGTACCGAGGGACGGACGCCGCCATCAGGTTGCGGAACGCTTCCGTCTCCATGAGCCTAAAAGGCAACATTTCAAGCTCAAGCAGTCGTGAAATGTGAGAATTTAGTAGTGTGGCCTGTGGGGCGTTGGCTGCATATTTGCCCTTGCATTCCAAGGACTGGGGTATGGACAACTGAACGCTGCACTAGGACAAGGAAATGGACGTGCTTCCTGATGCTGCTACTTGAGAGTGCGCAACGACAGGTGCAGGGCAGGAGGCATCTTCGCATGCACCATGGACAGGGGATTGGCTTGCATGCACAACAGCGGAAGAAGCAATGGTGCCACTTGCAGACACAGTTCCTGGACCCTGGGGTTCGGCCCACAAAGGCGGATGTTTTGCTGCTATGTGCCTGATCATGCTGGTGGTGGTTAGAGATGAGCGTTGTTCTACTCGAACTGTTCGCCAATCTCAAATTCGAGCTGTTTTGGGCGGTGTTCGAGCCGTTCGGCGAACACGAACAATTTGAGAAAAATTCGGCTGTTCGAGGTTATGTTCGATAACTGTTCGTGCACCAAAATCATAACTGGATTTTTTCTCAGTAATGATGAAAATTAATGTTAATACGCAGTTTGAGTGTACAGCGGGGTGGGGGGAGGGGCAGGGGATGGATCTCTGCAGGAACAATGAAGATCTCCATTTTTTTTTCTCTTTCCCGCATTTGCAGTGGGGAGGTGCAATCTGTCAGCCTATCAGCAGCGCACACACGGAGCGAAGTGCTTTTTTTCACACAAGCAAGGGCATGTGTCATTGGCAGTGTATGTCACATGTCCTTGCCCTATAAGACCAAGCCATTTTCCCTGTCGCCACCATTTTCTCACTGCTGCAGCTGCGTGTTAGACTGCACCGCTGTTGCTGTGTGCGCTATACCTTGTTAATTTCAAGCCAATTTTCGCACAAATATACAGATAGCTTGGGAGTAGGGAATAGTTGTGATTGCAGTCCTTTTAAGGACTAGGTTACAGCATTTCCTACGACTTTTATCAGGGAGGTCTGTGCTCTTAAATAGATAGGTTGTGGGGGTAAAGACTAATTGTAATTGGAGTCCTTTTCAGGACTAGGTTACATCAGTTCCTATCAGTTTTTGCCAGGCAGGTCTGTGCCAGTGCTGTGCAAGTTTTTTTCACAGCATTTGGCTGAATCTAGCAAAGCTAATCCTTTTTGGCCTATTGCAGAGTGTGTTAGTCAGTGGAGTAGCCTATCTGTGTTGCAAGATATACCACCTGTGTATAGAATACCATTTTTTTTACTGCACCTAGTGAAGTAAAATCTTTTGGGCATAGCATCATTCTATTAGTCCATCTATACTGACCTCCATCAGGTTGCAAATTAAAACTAATTTTTATCTGCATCTACAGTACCTCTGAAAAAATATTTGGGCTTCTAGCTGTGTGTGGGAATTGTTGTATTAGTCCATCTATACTGACCTCCATCAGGTTGCAAACTGAATATATTTTTTTCTGCATCTACCTCTGAAAAAATATTGGGCTTCTAGCTGTGTGTGGGTCTTGTTCTATTAATCCATCTATACTGACCTCCATCAGGTTTCAAACTGAATATAATTTTTTTCTGCATCTAGCTCTGAAAAAATATTTGGCCTTCTAGTAGTGTGTCGGACTTTCTCTATTAGTCCATCTATACTGACCTCCATCAGGTTGCAAATTAAAACTAATTTTTATCTGCATCTACAGTACCTCTGAAAAAATATTTGGGCTTCTAGCTGTGTGTGGGACTTGTTGTATTAGTCCATCTATACTGACCTCCATCAGGTTGCAAACTGAATATATTTTTTTCTGCATCTACCTCTGAAAAAATATTGGACTTCTAGCTGTGTGTGGGACTTGTTGTATTAGTCCATCTATACTGACCTCCATCAGGTTGCAAACTGAATATAATTTTTTTCTGCATCTAGCTCTGAAAAAATATTTGGCCTTCTAGTAGTGTGTCGGACTTTCTCTATTAGTCCATCTATACTGACATCCATCAGGTTGCAAACTGAATATATTTTTTTCTGCATCTACCTCTGAAAAAATATTTTTCCTTCTAGTAGTGTGTGGGACTTTCTCTATTAGTCCATCTATACTGACCTCCATCAGGTTGCAAATTAAAACTAATTTTTATCTGCATCTACAGTACCTCTGAAAAAATATTTGGGCTTCTAGCTGTGTGTGGGACTTGTTGTATTAGTCCATCTATACTGACCTCCATCAGGTTGCAAACTGAATATATTTTTTTCCTGCATCTAGCTCTGAAAAAATATTTGGGCTTCTAGCGGTGTGTGGGACTTGGTCTATTAGTCCATCTATACTGACCTCCATCAGGTTGCAAATTAAAAATAATTTTTTTCTGCATCTAACCCAGCCAATAGTTTTGGCCTAATACCACAGTTTGGCCACTCAGCTCTGCTCGGTTACCATCCATTGTTTTTTTGTGCAAACAACTCCAGAGTTGTGAATTAGTTAACCACCAAAATGAGTGGAAAAAGGCCTGCTGCTGGTGGAAAGGGGAATAGGCGTGTTGGGAAGGGGAAAAAAGGTTGTGTCCGTGGGGTAGGTGCAGAAGAAAGACCATCTTCCAGCCAAACTAAAATGTCTATTTCTTTTAGCGGACAATGTGATAAGATCCCTTTCTTACGGCCACGCCAATCGCTACAAATTCCAGATGAGGCACAAAAACAGCAGGTGCTTCAACGGATATCAAGTGCTCCTTTAAGTGGGCTCTCCTCCACATCAACTTCAACATCACAAATACTCCAGTCCTCAAAGGTGTCACCCAAATCGCACTTGCTTCCTCACAGCTCCCAAATCTCCAGCTGCCCGTCTGAGTATGAGGTAGAACAGATGGTTGAGTCTGCAGAGCTGTTTACTCATACTATAGCCTGGGAATCAGAGGTCGACTCCAGCGCTTCTGTGAATCCAGACGAGGAAATGATCTGCACTGATGCCCAGAATCTTTATGAGTCGGATCCAGGACCAGACACAGAAGGTTCTGACCATAATGTAGACCCTCATTCCCAAACTGTAACTCCTGTTGGTGGAGACAATGAGGAAGACGATGATAAGACTCATACCTGATTGGAGCGACAACTTTAGTTTTTTGTCAGGGCAGGAACAGGTTGGCTCTGAGGACGACGGGTGTGATAACGCACAGGGTGATGATGATGAGGTCGGAGATCCCACTTACTGTCAACCCACAGTCAGCCAAGAGATGAGGTCAGCAGAGGAGGTGGAGGAAGATGCTAGTGACGACGAGGTCAGGTTGCGCCTTCCTGGACAGAGACGTAGTACTGGAAGCACGTCAACAACTGCATCCTCAAACACAACTCTGCCTCTCACCACAAGTCGTGGTGGCTCTTCAGGTCGCATGGGTGCTAAGCCTTGCATAGCCTGGGCATTTTTTCAGATCGATAAAGATGACCCAACTCGTGTTATCTGTAACATTTGTCAGCAAAAGCTAAGTAGAGGCCAAAAAATACATAGTTTGAGTACTTCATGCATGAACCGGCACATGGACATGAAGCATAAGTTGCAGTGGGAAGCTCAGTGTGCTACAATGCGGTCTAGCCGGCCGGGCCAACCACCGTCTGCCATATCTTGTGCATCCGCGGCCTCTTCATCCTCTGTGACTGGGGGGACAGCAGTCACACCTGTTTTGGGGCGCAGACCTGCCACCTCTTTACCCGCAACAGCCAGCGTGATTGGCAGGTCATCATTTTCTTTGGAGGTGGTAACACCAGCTGGTCTTGAGCGCTGTCCGACATCGATAGCACCACCTTTGGATCAAGGCAACCTAACATGTCCGCCTGCATCTTCCTCACAGACCGGCAGTTTGCCGGGGACACCCTTATCAACCCCGTCTAAGCACAATAGCCAGCCCTCGGTCCCTCAGATGTGGACAAGTAAAAGACCATTTCCTCCTAGCCATGAGAAAGCTAAGAGGTTGAATTTCACCATCTGCAAGCTCTTGGCTACAGAAATGCTGCCTTTCCGCCTGGTGGACACAGAGGATTTTCGAGACCTTATGTCCGTCGCAGTGCCCCAGTACCAGATGCCCAGTCGGCACTACTTCTCAAAGAAAGGAGTGCCAACGCTCCACCAGCATGTCGCACATAATATCACCGCTTCTTTGAGAAACTCTGTGTGTGACAGGGTGCATTTCACCACAGACACTTGGACGAGTAGGCATGGACAGGGGCGTTACATGTCGCTGACTGGGCACTGGGTAACTATGGTGACAGCAGGACAAGGGGCTGCTGTCCAAGTCTTGCCGTCCCCACGAGTTGTGCGTCAATCCTCTTTATGTCAAAGTTCCTCCACTGCTTCTGCCTCCTCAACCTCCTCTCGGTCTTCCACCTGCACCCAAAGCCTGTCTGGTCATGCCACAAGCTTTCTAACTGCGCAGAAGGGATCCTGCACACCTCCTTACTATGCTGGCAGTAGGGCTCAACGTCATCAGGCGGTTTTTACATTGAAATGTCTGGGAAATGTGAGTCACACAGCTGAGGAGTTGTGGTCAGCTCTGGAGAACCAATTTCATGAATGGTTGTCTCCACTGGACCTGAAACCAGGGAAGGCCGTGTGCGACAATGCTGCAAACCTGGGTGCGGCCCTTCGCCGGGGCAATGTCACACACGTGCCTTGCATGGCTCACGTGTTGAACCTGGTTGTCCAGCAATTTTTAGCCCACTATCCCAGACTAGATGGCCTTCTGCAGAGGGCACGGTCGCTGTGTGCTCACTTCCGCCGTTCGCATCCCGCAGCTCAGCGACTTACATCTCTACAGAAGTCGTTGGGCCTGCCACTTCACCGGCTAAAATGCGATGTGCCTACCCGGTGGAATTCAACTCTGCACATGTTGCAGCGACTGTGGCAGCACCGACAAGCCCTGGTGCAATACGTTCTGACGTATAGCCTGGGCCAACGAGATTCAGAGGTGGGGCAAATCACACTGGAGGAGTGGTCTCAGATCAGGGACCTATGCACCCTTCTGCACAGTTTTGAAATGGCGACGAAGATGTTTAGTGCTGACGATGCCATTATCAGCATGACTATTCCGGTGATTTACATGCTGGAGCACATGTTAAACAGAATTCGGAGTCAGGTGGTGGCACAAGAGGAGGTGGGTGAAGTAGAGGAGGAGGAGTTGTATGCGGAAGGGCTAACATCTGCAAGGTCCAGACGGTCGGCAGCACCAAGGCGGCAGGCATGTGAGGGTGGGGGAGATGGTTTTACCAGGGCGCATGGTAGCAGCCAAACTAGTGAGGAAGGTGCAGGAGCCCAGGAAGAAGTGGAGGACGAACTGATGGAAGACTCATCAGATGAGGGAGACCTTGATCACATTTCTGTTGTGCGAGGTTGGGGGGAGAGGACAGAGGAAGGAAGCATGATTGTTACCTCGCCACCAACACAACAGGGACTTGGTGCTCCTGGATGCGCAACACACATGAGTGCCTTCTTGCTGCACTACCTGCAACATGACCCTCGAATTGTGAGAATTAGAAATAATCCTGACTACTGGGTTGCCACACTGTTAGATCCCCGGTACAAAAGTAAATTTGCAGAAATTATTCCTGCCATAGAAAGGGATGCACGCATGCAGGAGTATCAGCAGAGACTGTTGCAGAATCTTACATGTGCTTTTCCACAAAATACCAGTGGTGCACGTAGTGAATCTCACAGTTCCAACTTGCCAACCGTGGGCCCGTCAAGTGTTCAGCACTCAAACCGTAACAGAACCACAGTATCTGCTGGTAACATCAATTTTGCGGAATCATTTCACCACTTTTTTAGCCCATCCTTTGCAAGGCCACAGGAGACAAGAAGTCTGACACATAGTCAACGCCTAGAGTCGATTGTACAGGAGTATCTCCAAGTAAACATTGAAGCCACGACTGTGTCACTGGACCCTTGCTCTTTTTGGGCTTCCAATCTGGATAAATGGCCGCAGCTAGCCACTTACGCCTTGGAGATCTTGTCATGCCCCGCAGCCAGCGTTCTGTCTGAACGTGTGTTCAGCGCTGCTGGTGGTGTGCTGACAGATAAGCGCACGCGGCTCTCCACTGATAATGTAGACAGACTCACGTTCATAAAGATGAACAAATCATGGATCCGAAACGACTTTTCTACCCCTGTGTCATCCTGGGGAGAGTAAAAGCTTGATGATTGGTTAAAATCACCCTACCAACCGTTTTAAGCTTTCAAATTACTAATCATGTTTATCTGTATCTTGACTGGAAAATAATTTGGGCTTTGTAGCAGTGTGCAGCGCTGATCCTATTAGGCCATCTATACTAAAGCTTCACCAGATTTAAAATTAAAAATAATTTTTAGCTGCATCTAGCCCGGAAAATAATTTTGGGGCTCCGAGATGCGCAAGGCACATAAGTGCCTTCTTGCTGCACTACCTGCAGCATGACCCTCATATTGTCAGAATTCGAAGTAATCATGACTACTGGGTTGCCACACTCTTAGATCCCCCAAACTTTTCGATCAACCTTTTCATTTTAATAAAGACCAAAAAAATGGTCATTTTTGAAATTATAAGCATTAGCAGGTTGTTAGAAACTGAAATCAAACAGTTTTCAACTCAAAACTTTATTCTAGGTGATGTTACATTTTCACATGGGACCCCTTGTTCGAAAGGAGCTTCTGAACTCTCTCGTCCATTGAATTTTTCAGGTTTTGGATGGTTTCTGCTTCAATTGTTTTGCATGAGGACAGAATTCCCTCCCAGAGCTGTTGCTTGGATGTGAACTGCCTCCCGCCATCATAGACACTCCTTTTAATGATGCTCCAAAGGTTCTGAATGGGGTAGAGGTCAGGGGAGCATGGGGATCACACCATAAGTTTGTCCCCTTTTATGCCCATATCAGCCAGAGATGCAGATGTTTTATGTGCAGCATGAGATGGTGCATTATCATGCAGAAAAATGATCTTGCTGTGAAATACACGGTTCTTCTTCTTGAACCATGGCAGGAAGTGCTGTTTGAGAAAATCCACATACATTATGGAGTTCATCTTTAGCGCCTTCAGGGATCCTAAAGGGGCCGACAATCTCTCTCCCCATGATTCCAGTCCAAAACATTACTCCACCTCCTCCTTGTTGGCGCTGTAGCCGTGTTTGCGTGGGGTGTCCATCAACCAGCCATCCTCCACTCCATCCATCTGGACCATCGAGCGCTGCACGGCACTCATCCGTGAACAAAACAGTTTTGAAATCAGTCTTCATGTAATGTTTGGCCCACTGGAGCCGTTTCTGCTTGTGTGAAGTGGATAGAGGAGGTCGACAGGATGGCGCATGCACAGCTGCAAACCTCTGAAGGACCCTGCATCTTGTTGTTCGGGGGACGTTGGAGGCACAAGCAGCTTCAAAAACTTGTCTGCTGCTATGACAAGGCTTTTTTGCCGCTGCTCTTTCAACCTGACGTAATTGCCTGTAGGAAAGAGTCCTCAATTTGCCCTTATCAGCATGCACACGTGTGTACTGTGAATCAGCTACATACTTCTTGATTGCTAAGACACTTCATCCTGATCATCGCACAATGTTGATTGTAGTCATGCCTTGACCTAAACACTCCACAATTTGTTGCTTCTCAGCAGCCGACACATCCTTTTTCTTTCCCATTTTGGCAGAAAATGTAGGCTGCTTAATAATGTGAGAGAGCCTTCTTAAGTAGTCTTGCCTTTCATTGGACACACCTGCCAAACTAATTAGCACAGGTGTCTGCAATTGCTTACAGTGATATAAAGAGCCCTGACACACATCACCATCAATGAGTTTAACTGACAAACAAACAAATTCTTCCCTTATCACTCCTAAACACTTTTTGCATAATAATTTGGAACGCAGTGTACATGTGCTTTTCCACAAAACACCAGTGGTTCACGTAGTGAATCTTACAGTTCTAACTTGCCAACCGTGGTCTGTATGGAGTTGTTCAATAAAGGGCCCAAAATTAAGATAACATAGATGGGAGAGGTCTCTATGAATAGGAATTCCTAAGTATTTGATACCCTGTGAGGGCCAGGCAAAGGGAAAGTTGGACTGGATGGAATCCTATATGGATTTGGGGAGGGAGACATCGAGGGCCTCAGACTTCGCTGCATTGATTTTAAAATTTGACCATGTAACAAAGTGATCTATTTCAGCCATAACAGCATGGATCGATATATGTGATTGAGTGATATATACTAGGACATCATCAGCAAATAGAGAGCACTTGTACTCGATGCCTCCCACCTCAATCCACCTAATATTGGGGTTATGGGGAATTGATGAGAGCAGGTGCTCCGTCACTAGGATGTATAAGAGGGGACAGAGGACATCACTGCCTTGTCCCATTGGTGATTGTGAAAGGTGATGAAAATGTTCTGACGCACCCCCTGGGCCTTGGGACACCCGGAGCCGGACCCTTTTTGGTGGATGCTGGTGGTTGTAGTCTTCGTGGCGGCGACCCGGTTCCGTGGCTCAGGGCGGTCAAACCAGTGGCGGAACTATTTATGTGGTTTTGATGTTTAAATGTCCGACTACGCCACCCGTGGATTACGGTCAGAGTGAACCGCCGCTACAGGGCAGACCGCTGAGGCTGGTGTTGTGGGTGCAGCAGAGCGTAGCATAACTCCCCACGCGAGGAGTATAGCCTGTATGCGGAGGATGGGGGTGATGGTGCAGGGCAGCAGCAGTAACGACACGGAGTCAGTGATGCAGTTCAGGGCCTCTACTCACAGTTCTTATTATCCAGACCATGTCTGCAGGTAACGGCTGCCCACGTCGTACTGTGCTCACCAGGTGAGGGGCTCAGACAACTCCCAGATAACTTTGGAGCACTTCACAGGACCCCCTTTGTGTGTCCTTTGTCTGGCCTTTCTTACCAACCCTTCTGTCCGGCTGCCTCGGGCCTCCTCTTGGTAAACTTGGCGCCAGTTTCCCTGACCCTATGTGATGCCTTCCTAGCGGGTGTAGAGAGGGGCTGCGCCACATAAAATGTCAGAGCCTCCGGTTTCTAGCTGAGGGTCGTTTCCTGCCTCCACTAGTTCGGGAACCGGTCTCCCCCTTTGGCCTGACCCCTCCACGCAGGTGGATTCGGGTGTGCGGTGGCGACTCGCCCGTCCGCACCCCTGGGATCCCTTCATTCCTCGTTCCTGGAGCCTTCTCCGCTCCTCTTCCTTCCTTCTCCCTCTTCCAGGCCTGGGCCTCTGTTACTAGGCCCGCCTCCGGAGCAGAGCTCATGCAGAGCCCCTGCTCCCTGCCACTTCTGCTCAGACTTCTCTGCACTGAACTAAGATGGTGCCCACCTTTTATACTCCCTTCTCAATGCACCCAGGAACTGCTTCCTCCCTGTTCCTGCACTACAGGGTTCCCCTTCCTCAGTGTTCCCTCCCCCCACTCCAGCCAGGGACAGGGACTGTCGTGCCCATCTCAGGGGCATATTGGTCGCCCTGCCCCACGGCAATGTGGTGTAATGCATGCAGGTGTCGGGTCCTGATCCACACTCCATCCTTACCTGAGAGTGAGATATCACACCTCTGGGTGAGGTGCAATACGTCTGTAGCAACCGAGCCCTCAGGGTGCTACAGTTCCATTTATCTTCAGCCTAGGTGACGTATTGCGATACAGGGCCGTGATTTTGGCTATAAAAGGGTCCCCTAGACCCCTACCCCAAGCTTTTTAAGAGAATCATATATGGCGTGCCAGGAGACTCTATGGAATGCTTTCTCAGCATCCAACGAGAGTATCTAATTACAAATTTTTAACTGCATCTAGCCCAGGAAATACTTTGTGCCTAGTAGCAGTGTCTGCTAGTCAGTGGATTATCCCGGCTGTTAAGCAAGCTGCACCACGTGTAGTTTAGACACTTAATTTTTTCAAAGGAAATGCTTCGGGACCATGGGATACTTAGTGAAGAGCATCAGGAGGCACCCCAAGGCATAGGGGCTGGGACTGGCAGTAGGATGCCTTGCGGTGGACAGCCGAGCTCGATCCTTATAAAAGCTTTTTAACTGCAGCAGCTTTAGTGGACGCTACTGGAGCTGGAATTACCGCGGCTGCTGGCATGAGACTTGCCCTCCAATAGATCCTTGTAAATGGATTTAAAGTGTATTCATTCAAATTAGAGAGACAATTTAAATTAAAAAGCTTAGAGCTGCCTCCACCACAGGGGGGCTCGCTCGACCCACCAGCGGACAGGCACCAGTATTGGGAGAGGGGGGCTGGCCGTCAGGGTTCACCGCGGCTCTGGCACAAACCCGGCGACACGGAGGTGGCACGGGCAGGAGCGGACTGGCCGTGTCGGCTTCTCACTTTTTGGATTTTAGAAGGGCATGACATGCCTATATCTGTGTCTCCCCCTCCTTTTACTCCTCCACCTTTTTTATTTTCGCATGACTATATGTACTTGTCACTTTTCCATGTGTTAATTATGTCTTCTGAGCAGTTTGTCAGCTTTTGGACACCTTTGAAGGTGTTTTCTATGTGTTTCTATGTGTTTTTGTTTGCCTGCCATTGGTTTTAATGGTGTTCGAAGGTGTTCGACGAACAGTTCGACGCACAGTTCGGCGAACACACGGGTGTTCGACGAACCAAAACGAACTCGAACACTACGGGGGTGGCTCAACACTAGTGGTGGTCAGGCTGGTCGTTTTGCCACCCCTGATGATGCTGGCCTGGCAGGTGGTGCAAATGGCCTTTTTGGGGTTATAGGCAGTCTTTAAAAAACAACCAGACTCTAGACGACCTAACAGTTGTACTGGCAACTTCCTTCGTGTTGGTGTTACGGGAACGGTTGCTTGCCTTCTGTCTGCGGCCACCACACTGCTTCTTCCTGCCTGTTGGGGTGCTCTGCCTCCCTCCCCCTGTGTGCTGCTGTCCTCACTCTGCATGTCCTCCTACCAGGTTGGGTCAGTAACTATATCATCCACAACCTCATCTTCCACTTCCGCACCCTGGTCCTCCTCCTGACTTTCTGGCAATTGTCTCATCATCATCTACCTCTTGTGACACTCTTCCACCATCAGTTTCGTGTGACCATGGCTGCTCAAATATTTGGGCATCACTACACGCGATTTCCTCTTGCCCCGCTTCAAGTGGATCGGGCAAGAGACCCGAATCAATAAATGGAAAAGAGAACAGCTCTTCACAGTGTCCAAGTGTGGGATCCGTTGTCTCTGGGCACTCGGCATGGTGGGAGGAAGGAGGATCAGGGTGAAGAATATGCAGCCCAGACTCACGGCTATTGAGACTTGAGCGTGTGGAAGACCGGATGGTGGTGGTGGTGTTGGCTAAGTGACTGGAAGCATTATCCGCCATCCAACCAACAACCTTTTGACACTGCTCTGGGTTCAATAGTGGTGTGCTGCGATCCTCTAGAAATTGGGACAGGAAGGTCAGGCGAGAAGATCTGGGTGTTTGTTGTGGCACAATTTCAGCTTGCCCACGGCCTTGTCCTCGGCCTCTGCATGCACCATTACCATCACGTCCAGTTCCCTGTCCCTTACCACGTGCCTTGCCCATTTTAAATGGAGGACGATATCTTCCATGCTCACTGCAAATGAACGAGCGAACTTATATTTGATCCGTGTAATGGAGAAAACAGAGTTTTAAATAACTGGCCAGTAGGTAAGTTTTAAATAGCTGGATTTCTAGTGCCAACAAGCAAATGGTGCAGAAAAAATGGTGTTCTCTGGATTGCTTTTTAAGCAAATAATGAGTATAAAAATCCAAAGAAAAGTATTCTTGGCCCCTGATACCTGGGACTTGTATAAAAATATCTAACAGCAGCAGAAGTCAGAATTTGAATGGAGGCTCTTGTGCTATATGCACTGCCTGCCTATATACCCTGCCTGCCTGATATCTCTGCAGATGGATTAGTCCTCTGAAGGACTGTTTGTTAAGATGGATATGTGTAATGTACGGTTTTTCTCCCTACACTACCTAATACACAATCAAATCTCTCCCTGACACAGCAGCAGCTCTCCCTACACTGTCTGATCCAGAGTGACTGTGATGAGCATGGCGGCGCCAGGTCTGATATACACCTGATGATGCTGTGCGGCCAGCCAATCACTGTAATGCTCACAACCAACATGGCTATGGCATTACAGTGCTTGGCAGGCAATCCCTGAATGTTCATTGGCTCTCTAAAGAGCACCAAACATGCAGGGAGGGGACCCGAGTTCCCGCCCGAGCAACCCGGACATACTCGGCGAGCATCGAGCATCTCGAGCACTGAGATGCTCGGACGAGCACCGAGCAGTAGCGAGCATGCTCGCTCATCACTAATCAAGAGTCATAAATTGAAATACTGATGGTAAAGGAGGTCTCAAATACCATCGGCTGACATGTGTAAACCCCTAAAAAACATATATATTTTATTAAATACTATTTAAAGTGTATTTTTTGTTTGGACACATGTGGTCCTCTTGTACTATAAGATTATCTAATAATAATGGTATGATCTTGTCTGATCCTGAAAACCTACGCTAGGGCACACTAGGGACCCCAGGGACAGCCGCCGAGGAGTGGGGGTGCCATTGTCAAATGTTATCGGGTGCCAACCCCCACTGGTAGGTATTTTTGTGGATGTTTTGTTTGTCAAAGTTTGGACGGCAGTCCATTTTAAATAGCATCTAATAAAATATATGTTTTTAGGGGTTTACATCAGGAGTCACAAAGCAGAATTCTAGTACAATTTGCTGATTAGTTCCTCACCCAATCGCCTCCAAGACTTTTCCCGAATATCCCCCATCCTCTGGAATTCTGTGCCCCAACACGTGCAACTATCCACCACACTCGGATCCTTCAGAGGGAATTTGAAAACCTATCTCTTCAAGAAAGTGTGAAACAACTGGAAATATGTCTTTTATATTCTAGGTTCTTCAAAGTAGCCACCTTTTGCTTTGATGACTGCTTTGCACACTCTTGGCATTCTATTGATGAGCTTCAAGAGGTAGTCACCAGAAATGGTTTTCACTTCACAGGTGTTCCCTGTCAGGTTTAATAAGTGGGATTTCTTGCCTTATAAATGGGGTTGGGACCATCAGTTGTGTTGTGCAGAAGTCTAGTGGATACACAGCTGATAGTTCTACTGAATAGACTGTTAGAATTGGTATTATTGCAAGAAAAAAGCAGCTAAGTAAAGAAAAACGAGTGGCCATCATTACTTTAAGAAATGAAGGTCAGTCAGTCCGAAAAATTGGGCAAACTTTGAAAGTGTCCCCAAGTGCAGTTACAAAAACCAACAAGCGCTACAAAGAAACTGGCTCACATGAGGACCGCCCCAGGAAAGGAAGACCAAGAGTCACCTCTGCTTCTGAGGAGAAGTTTATCTGAGTCACCAGCCTCAGAAATCGCAGATGAACAGCAGCTCAGATTAGAGACCAGGTCAATGCCACACAGAGTTCTAGCAGCAGACACATCTCTTCAACAACTGTTAAGAGGAGACTTTGTGCAGCAGGCCTTCATGGTAAAATAGCTGCTAGGAAACCACTGCTAAGGACAGGCAACAAGCAGAAGAGACTTGTTTGGGCTAAAGAACACAAGGAATGGACATTAGACCAGTGGAAATGTGTGCTTTGGTCTGATGAGTCCAAATTTGAGAACTTTGGTTCCAACCACCGTGCCTTTGTGCGACGCAGAAAAGGTGAACGGATGGACTCTACATGCCTTGTTCCCACCGTGAAGAATGGAGGAGGAGGTGTGATGGTGTGGGGGTGCTTTGCTGGTGTCACTGTTGAGGATTTATTCAAAATTGAAGGCATACTGAACCAGCATGGCTACCACAGCATCTTGTAGCGGCATGCTATTCCATCCGGTTTGCGTTTAGTTGGACCATCATTTATTTTTCAACAAGACAATGACCCCAAACACACCTCCAGGCTGTGTAAGGGCTATTTGACCAAGAAGGAGAGTGATGGGGTGCTACGCCAGATGACCTGGCCTCCACAGTCACCTGACCTGAACCCAATCAAGATGGTTTGGGGTGAGCTGGA
Organism: Phyllobates terribilis; assembly: GCF_046119375.1. NCBI lineage: Eukaryota > Metazoa > Chordata > Amphibia > Anura > Dendrobatidae > Phyllobates > Phyllobates terribilis. The sequence continues at coordinate 97,850,622 of NW_027362769.1, forward strand.
CCGCAGAGTGAAGGTAAAAGGGCCAACAAGTGCTAAGCATCTCTGGGAACTCCTTCAAGATTGTTGGAAGACCATTTCCGGTGGCTACCTCTTGAAGCTCATCAAGAGAATGCCAAGAGTGTGGAAAACAGTCATCAAAGCAAATGGTGGCTACTTTGAAGAACCTAGAATATAAGACATATTTTCAGTTTTTTCACACATTTTTGTTAAGTATATAATTCCACATGTGTTAATTCATAGTTTTGATGCCTTCAGTGTGAATGTACAATTTTCAAAGCCATGAAAATACAGAAAAATCTTTAAATGAGAATGTGTGTCCAAACTTTTGGTCTGTGCTGTATAATATATAATAAATAAACACTTGAAATAGATCGCTGTTTGTAATGACTCTGTGTAATGAGTTTCACTTTTTGTATTGAAGAACTGAAGTAAATTAACTGTTTGATGATATTCTTTTTTTGTGAGAAGCACCTGTATCGCCAAATACTGAATTGAGTATGGGGTTAAACCAAGGAATAATGTCAAACAAGCAGAGAGGGGAAAATGGTCTTATGCTCATGAAATACAGGCAATATATCAAACTTTATTCATTAACATTGTAAAATTCGGGAAGATAGATACAGCAATAGGAGAATGGAGAACTCTCCAGCAGAAGGGATATTACATATACTGTATACAATAAGTGTCATAAAGAGTAATAGGAGGGCAGCACAATAAAGATACAATGTGGAAGCATAGGACTATGAATGGTAAGTATATAAGCACAAACCCATCAGAAGTCCTCTCCTATTGGAATGGCACCAGCCCTGTTCATCTCTAATATAGAGGGACCTGTTAGCTCCTGAGAAGCCACTGGGCACCAGCAGGTTCAACCAGTCACCTTTTAAAGTGTTTCAAACATACATGCTATCAGACATTAGCTGTGCGATTTCAGCCTCGGATCGACTCTGAGGAACCCTTTTTAATATGGTATTTTCCATTTAATATTTGTAACAAGTAAAATCTTTTTATCTTTCGAATAAACAGTCTACTTCAGAATTAACACCTACAGAAACCCAGTAATGCTGGATTATCCCATTTGAGAATGAACAATTATGATTTTATATTACCATAGTAAAGTTTATTTAAAGATTTCTGTTTCTATTAAACCAAAACCAATACACATCAGCACTGTAACACCTATTCCCAATATAGATATATTTCTAAGAAGAATGCACACTTTTTTTTTTGCCAAGTTTAAAAAGTACACGAGATTAATATCCCTTTTTTTTATTTGATTTTAATGTAAACAACATACAATATAGTGGCTTTTTCACACTGGAGAAATGATTTTCTTTTGGAGTGAGCAGATCAATGAAATCTTTTAGGGATATATTTGAATTTCTGTTTGATAAGAAGTCAAGAACTTAAACTAAACTTCTTAGTGAACTGTTATTTTCTGTTGTACTTCCTGCAGTAGCAACTAATTTTGACCAAAGAAATCGGAAACAAAGGAGGAAGGACGGTCAATCTTTGGTTTTGCTTCCTTTTCAATATAAACAAGCATTTTAATATTTTATGGCAAAAGTCTAGGTCTTTTCTTTTATTGCCTTCATTTGCATCAGGTCAGTTATATAAATCCAATCACTTTCTTGTGTGTCTTCATGCACTTGTGAAGTTCTCTTCTGATAAATATGGAGGGAAAAATGACCATAAGAATCACACGTGACTTGTACAAGTAGACCATGCTTTCCAATCAGATTATTTTACTAAGGCCATGGCCCCACTTTCAGTATTTGGTCGGTATTGGGTCAGTATTTTTTTTCTCAGGAGTGGGAGCCAAAACCAGGTGAGGAACAATCAGAGAAAAGGTATAATAGAAACAAGTCACCAATTCTGCATTTATCACCCACTCCTGGCTTTGGCTCCCACTCCTGAGAAATAATACTGACCTAATATTAATAGTTGGCCATGGTCTAAAGCTTTAACTTTTTTTCATTTTATTATAATCTGACTGATTTATTAATGATTGTGGTTTGTTAAATTTTCTACTAATATATTCATTACTTGTTTCTTGTACAGATGAGTAATCCATGTTTGGATTAAATTGAGGAAGATCTATCAAATGTAGGCACTGTTAACTTTGAGCTAATATAGTAATGCAATTTACCAATTATCTACCATAATGACCCCTTTTTACAAGCATCAGATTTTCAAGCATAGAATATAATCTTCGCCTGCTGATAAATGAACATCTGCTCTAGATGATTTCAATGTCTGGCTTGAATTTATTCAGGATTCTTCATTTTTATAAGATTTTCAGTGAAATGTGGACAAGTTTGTTAACTTTACAATATAAGCTCATCTCTGAATGATTATTTATAAATAGTTATTTGTCATCCAAAAAGTGTTGTGGAGTAGTTTAAAGGCAACTATATAGAAAAAAATCTACGCTTTGGAATGAATGAAAAACAACACAGTAAGTGAAGTGTATCACGACCCAGATTAAGCCACAAACCCAGTTAAGTGCTACTTTATAGTGCTGGGTATTACTTTACACCACCCTATTAGATACATATTCACTATTATTATACCTGTGCCAGTGGAGATAAACCACAGATTTCCAGGTTGCAATAAAACCGTCACTATGTATAATCCTATTAGAAAGATGCAACAAATCTCTTCTTTAGTCTGTTGTATTAGCTTTAATCTTGACACCAGGTCTTGAAGTCACCACTGTTAATGGTAATTTCATTGTTTTAATTTGCTTATTATTTAATTAACATTCCTATACTTCAGTGCAGAAGTGCCATTGTCTGTTTGGTCAGTAATATTTATTAAGGCTACCTCCTAGGTTTTTCCTTTTTAACACATAAAAGTAAGTTCATTGGCAAAAAGTCTTGTATAATTCAAAGCCAAATAATAATTAAACAAGATTTTCTGCTTTTAACAAAGTTCATAAATATATTATACTATAGTTTGATATTGAACCTAGAAATAAGATACATGACCCAAAGGTTATGAAAGGCAATAAAAAGTAATTATTAGATGCAAAATATTTACAAATTACAAGGGGAAAATACAGTAGGAAGATAAAAGGGTAAAAGGGTTACTTCACTCGTGAAACGCACATCGAGATTGAGCCTATAAATTGAGGTCAGTACTATAACATGACATATGCTGTATATAGTGTCCTCTCTGTGCTTCCATATGTATGGACCAACATGTGTGTATATATATATATATCTATATCATTTCAGGTTTGTTTACTGTATTTCATTTTGGGAATTGACATTACATGTACATTATCCCTTTTCTAGTTGCACTGATTTTGACACTTATACATATTTATTAGTTTTCCTGGCCAGTAGTCCTTTTGATACTTTTTTTATATCTTTTTGATACTTATTTGTGAATATGGTATTTTTGCATATTCTTTCATTGAGATTTGCAGCATAGTAATTTAAACTGATATATAAAAAATATATAACATTTATAATGTATACTTATTTATTTAACATGTGTTCATTATACAGAGATGAGGTATTTTACCCTTATATAAACTTTTTCCTCTCACCATATGGATGTATGTTTTTAATTTCTACTATAGTATTTTCCCCTTGTAATTTTTTAAATATTTTGTATTTAATAAACTTTACTTTTTATTACCTTCTGATAATCTTCGGGTCATGTATCTTATTTGTAGGGTTCATAGTCCTGTCTGGACACATGACCATGTATCATGATTATTTTTGCTTATACTAATTCTAGAGCTTGATATTATAGCAGCCATTGAATGACTTTCTGTTAATGGAAAATTACTGAAGCATAGTTGTCATACAGATAAGGTTCACATATTATATTCCTGGAGTCTAGAGGAATTTCTTTTTCTTTATCATCCTCAGACATTTTTCACGATTAGCTCATTGAAAAATTATTTTCAATATAGTACAATATCACCCATCCAAAGGATATGGGATGAAAACTTGAAGAGCTTTCTGGAAGGGGGGATTTATGCAAGTTTTTATGTCTATGATGTTTTATAAATGGTATTCCTTGGTACACTGGGCATTTTGAAAATAAAATGTAATGCTCTTTACAGAATTAAAGGCAAAGGTTTTAACCCGATTATTCTTAGAATTATTCAACTCCTGGACTTTTCTCTTCTTGTCACAACATAAATAAATTTTTTAACAATTCTAATTGCAACAACAAAGTCACCAATGCTACTACATCCACACAAACATATTAATTTCAAGAATTATGGTAAAAAAAAATTCCTACAGTAAATTTGTTCTAATTTCGATTCTGGTCTAGAATTACAATATTAGGGTAAGACCCACTCAGAAATCTACCTGATCTTCTGTTTTCTAGGAATAACAAGAAATTTGTCATGAATCGATATATACAATATATTGTCATAATACATACAATTTTTTTATAATTTTTCACTGTTGTGGGAGGGAGACTTCCAGATGTAACTGAGATGTTCTAGTACAATATAAAATACTCTACATATCAAGGCTATTGAGTAATTTTTCTGACATATTGGTGGCAGCTTTAGTTTCATGTTCATTATAAAAAATGATTGGAAAGTTTTTGCCCTTTTAGGATGCTCTCAACACTCTTTTTTTAAAGGCTCACTCACATGTGCAGTCATATACATGGGGCAAGTCGTTTTTTTTTTTTTTTCTGGTGCTGACGATTAAAAATGGCTGTGCTCTGTTTACAAGAGAGAAAACTTGCTATACAACATGTTGCTACTATTTAGTGTAAAGCCTGAAATTATCATTATAATGATCTGCCCATGAGAACATTTTTTACACCTAACTGCATAACACTGACAGTTACATGGTTGTGAATAGTGTCTTTTTTCCTTTTGTACTTGGCTTAATTGTACATTTTGTATCAAAACAAACAGTTATGTTTAATTTGCAAGAGAAACTTTTAACTCTCATTGATTGCTAATTTGACCATTAGCATTCCAATACCCTAAGTGAGACCACGGCAAGCATGAATGTTATAATGGATTCTAGAAAAAACATGGTTTTCTAGCATGCGGGGAAGTGGAATGCTAAAATAGTCAAGGTATAAACTAGTCGTAGTCCTATTCTTTGTAAGGTTTTACATGCTCTTATATTACAATTATTACAATTTCTTTCGTACAGAACATTGCATTTAAAAATGTCTAATTGGGAATAGTCTTAGAAAAATTACAATTATTATGCAACTTGTCCAAACATTTATTACTTAGGTGGCTCTAAGAATCAAAGCATTCACCCTACAATATATTCCAAGGTGTTTCCTTTATTGTCACAGGTCCCTTCTCTTGAAGTCTTCATTTTTTTAATTTCAGTTTTACAGTAAAGTACTTACCTGCCTTTTTCTTATTGGTGTTGTATTCCATAACAATTTAACACTTTCACCAATGTCCAGAATGCAATAAAAGCCGTGATTATCATGATGGAAATAGGTTTATAAAATGCACATTGATTACAAATAGATACAGGGAACATATAACCAAGATGAATAATGTGTAATGCTAGGACAAATGACTACAGGGTATAACTAGGTGACACTATAACAATACCTAATGTGTAATATATACCATAAATAGATGGAGGTAGGAGAGATAAGTAAAGTAAGCTTAGTGCACTGAAATAATAGAAATAGAAAATAATAGCCGCCTATAATAAACCAAACAGGTCACCAGGAGATATCCCGGGGACCCGGAACTTTCTTTCTTTTATATCCTTTCTGGGTTTATCCCATACAGGTCACATGTCCAGATCTTTATCTGTTATTGGATTATTGATTTATATTATTGATCTGGTCCTTCCATTTCTGTATACTCTCTCTCCCTTTCATATACTGGATATCTCGGTGACCTGTTTGGTATATTATAGCCGGCTGCTATTATTCTGTGTAACTGCTGCTGTATTCTTTACCATTTGTTGCTGCTGCTTTACTGCAAGATTTTGACTATTTCCGATGTATACCACGATGTATACCATATGGACAATACCACCATTATTGCTTTATTTTCTGTTTTCCACTCTTTCCACCCTTTAATTTCTCATCATTATTGTTGATGATCCATGGGTAAACCTCAGCCATTATTCTGTGTTACCTGCATCCTATTTGTATTTCCTTTGCAGCATTTATAATATCTGCTTCATTTAATATTTACCCCAACATCCAAATTCATGGTCAGCCTTATTTATGGGCCATAGGGAGCTTGATTGAATCTCTAAAACAAAATGAAGTATGAAATATATTCAGAAGGATCCTGGTGTTTTCTTTTTGATTTTGGCCATTTGCTAATGAGAATTCTTCATGTATTTACTCTAGGGTTATTTCTTTTTCACAAAGAGATTTTTTTTGTGTATTCAGCTCAGGATCATTACTTACTACATGAAGGGGAACCAGTAACAACCTCTAGAAACTTTTCTAAATATATTGGCTCATTTCATTAGACAAGCAATTTGATTTACTGCAGTGAGTTTTACACTTGCAAGACACAACACACGTGCAATCCATGTATTCATAATTTCAGCTATTTTATTAAACATAAAATATAATAAACATTATTGTCCTTGAAGAAAACGTTCAATGAACCTCTTTTTCGGATGAGGCTCTGGAATTGTCATTACATCATTGTCCATCAAGTCCACGCTATGTTCTTCCTCTGTGTCGCTCTCTTCGGGTAGGTCCTCAGTTTGACTTTTTTTAAGGATGAATAGAAAAGTTTTGAGATGAGGAGGCAAAAGTCTTGGCCTTTTCCTGGATGAACCATGTTGCAGTAGGTCGGTCAGGCAGATCCATTCACCCTCTGGAGAATCCCCGTGTGCCCGACATCCCATATCCTGGAATGATTCCTCATCTGGATATGTGGAAGAGAGGACGGGTCCACAGCAACACATCTGTATGAGGGACAGAAAGAAACATCAGTCAAGATCTGTAGAAAAGATTGCAAAAGAAGTGCAATAATGTGACCCCTTAGCCAACAACATTTATTAGAATATGCAATCTAGATCAGATCAGTGGAGGTCCATCTAGTGTAACAGACTATCCTCTAGAAAGAAAATAACAATTTTAATGGAATCGTATCTTGAACAACTATACTCAATTATTCTCAAATATACAGGCCTTAGAAAAACTGAGTGAAGTACATCCTCTATGCTTAGTATGTAGGAAATAGGGTGATTTCAGCCATTTTTAGCAACGTACAATACTGACCAATATAATTATAATACATTTTAGAAAGGTTAAATATTTAAGAAAAGGTACAAAAAAAATCTGAATTTGCAGTAAGAAATCCTAAAACCTCTTAGTCTTCCTTTCTAGAAGTATCATTCAAAAAATGTATGTACAATAATTACCTCTTCAGGGTTTTCCTGTGCCTTGATATCCATTGTTAAGTGATTGGTGATCATCAACCAGCAAACAGCAGTAGAGTTGAGCAACTACCAAGATGTCTTCTCCTTTTATACAAATCTTATGAGCTTTACTCCTCCCCTTATTCATGAGTGAAATGGAAATGCTCAGGAAACACCTCCCCTACTGAATAGTACTACCACTCCTAACATATCAGACCAAGAAGCCACCATCTTTCCTTATGTCCCTTGAGAGATGGGTTTGCATGAATGTTCTATGTTCTTTATGCATAATTTCAGCAATTTCCATTCAGTAACATACATAATGTAGGACCCTGAAACAAGCTATTTTTTTCTAATCACAATTTTTCTTTCTATGAACCAGCTTCTGCTATACAATCTGTTCCAACAAATGGAAATGTGTTCAGTTTCTTCAATCAATGTCGGTTAGGAGCCATGAGTTGTTAAACTTTGATTTTACCAATATCTCTTGTGGTAGGGCATTCCAATTACCACATATAGAAAATCACAAAAATGTATCTTAATACTGATTTTATTTATGGGCTATGGGTGAATTTGTTGCATTGAATGGAATTTTATTTGCCTTTTATAAAAATCATTTTATTTAAAAATTTTGTATTTTTTTGTTTCGCTCTGCCTGAATTTAGCAAACTGTCTGCCATTATGCTAAACTGTAGAAGGCAAAATATATAAAATCTCTAAAAAAATTAAACACTGCTTATCTTTTTGGTTTTACTTTTAAAGTTCCTGATGTTTACTCCCATCCTCAGGACCTCTCTTTTTTTCAGGATTACAAAAAAGTATATCTGAGTGTTTAAATTTTATATTTTTTCCTGCAAATATTAGTATATGCAACAGAGAAAAATGGTTAAATTCTACTTAAAATGGGAAAATCTGTACAGTTTGCAATTATCTTTAGTTATATTTAAAAATTCATGCAAAATAAAAATTCATGCCATTAAGCCTGTGAAAATCATGAACTGCACATTGCAATATGTAGGAGAAGCTTTGTAATTTATTTTCCATATGTAAAAATCACAAATCAAACACTGATCAGTGTCAGTTTTTACCATCAAAGAATCATGAAAATTGGATCCAAAGCACTAATGACACTTAGACCTCACTTAAAACAAGACAGAAGACAATGATCCTTCACAAGTACAAATAAAGCCCAAGTCTTTATCAGTGGGGGGCTGTGAAGCAAATAAAACAATACAGGATGACGTCATTATTTAGCTGTTACTATTAGTTTTTTTTCTGAAACTCCTGTAGACAAAGATTCTTTATTTGTATATTTTACATTTGTTGTGATTCTTTATAAAGCAGAAAGCGGCTCCGCTCTGTACGGTCTTGTGTGTATTCATGCTAATCAGCCCCACATATGTCTGCACTTCTATATGACATTTAGATAATGAGTTTCATACATTTTATAACAAAATGTTATACCTAGAAAAGTAATACCGCACCATGTATTATCAGGGAATAGCAACAATAATCATATTCTATTACATCTGGAGTCATAAATTGAAATACTTATGGGAAAGGAGGTCTCTGATACCATCGACTGCCATGTGTAAATAGTTTCTAATAAAATATATAGGTTTTTAGGGTTTTAAAGTGTAGTTTTTGTTTGGACACATGTGGTCCCCTTGTACTATAAGATTTTCTAACAATAATGGCATGATCTTGTCTGATCCTGAAAACCTACGCTACGGCACACTAGGCACCCCAGGAACAGCCGCCGAGGAGCGGGTGCACCATTGTCAATTGTTCTAGGGTGCCAACCCCCACTGGTAGGTAGAAGCGAGTTAGCAATATACTGGTATTATCACTATCTTTCTATATTGTGTGTATTTTTGTGGGTGTTTTGTTTTTAAAACAGAGTGCTGTCCAAAATTTGACATAGTATCTACTAAAATATGTTTTTAGAGGTTTACATCAGGAGTCACAAAGCAAAATTCTTGTACAATTTGCTGATTAGCATTGAGGATTTTTAATTTAAAAGTGATAGTTTGACTCCACTAGTAATGTTATATCCAAGACTATGTAGTAGATAAAACAAATCAATTAACCTACAGTGATACATTGTGGCTCCACATCCACCATGCTTTAACCTCCAGCATGCCTCACCATGATCCATATACAGTGGGTACGGAAAGTATTCAGACCCCTTTCAGTTTTTCACTCTTTGTTTCAATGCAGCCATTTGGTAAATTCTAAAAAGTTCATTTTTTTGTCATTAAATTACAGTCTGCACCCCATCTTGACTGAAAAAACAGAAATGGAGACATTTTTGCAAATTTATTAAAATAGAAAAACTGAAATATCACATGGTCATAAGTATTCAGACCCTTTGCTCAGTATTGAGTAGAAGCCCCCTTTTGAGCTAGTACAGCCATGAGTCTTCTTGGGAATGATGCAACAAGTTTTTCACACCTGGATTTGGGGATCCTCTGCCATTCTTCCTTGCAGATCCTCTCCAGGTCCATCAGGTTGGAGGTGAATGTTGGTGGACAGCCATTTTCAGGTCTCTCCAGAGATGCTCAATTTTGTTTAGGTCAGGGCTCTTTCATTTTAAGCATGATTGCTTTATTATGGTGAATATTGTACTATAAAGTTTACACTACATACCATAGGGGGGATTTATCAATGTTTTTATTCCAGTTTACTGACACAAAATAGTAGCAAATTTAGATACAAGTTAATTTTGCACAAAAAATAATTGAGCAGCATAAAATTGCAGAGAGTTACACTCTGTGGTGGGAAATCAATATTTGTATACATAACCATTACCAGACCTTGTCTTTTCCTATTACAACTGGAAAGCTGTGGTCTATTTTTTCATGTGTTTTATTATCTCCTTATCTGAATCTGAGATACTTTTAATTTCCTGTTATCACTCAAGTATCCCGATGCTCGGATGTGCTCGTTACTCGGCGAGCAATGGCGGTGCTCGAATTCAAACTCTAATCTCCGCCCTGCATATGATGTGCAGCCAATAAGCATGCGTGATTACCTGTGAGACACTGTAATGCCGTAGCCATCTTGGTAGGGACATTACTGTGATTTTCGGGCCATCTGACCTCATCAGAGATTATAGAAGAGCAGGCGGCGCCAGGCTCGGCACTCTGCCTCTAATATGAACTGTCACAGAGCTGTGCAACGGCATCAGAGAGTGAATCGTTGTACTGTGCACACACCTGTACAAGAGTCCTGTATTGTTCACACTGGTGCTGAAGCTGAACCATCATATGAACAGACCTCGTCAGGGCTAATCCTTTGCTTTACTGTTTGTATCACATATATTGTGCATTTAGTGTAGAGACGGAGAGAGTCACAGGAGCAGGGAGTGTGACAGAATACAGTCAATAATCAGGGATTAGGGCTGTGCAGTCCATTGTCAAATATATAGCTGCAGCTTTTTTAGTTGGGGCCGAGAAAATTGAATATATTTGGATCCATCAAGTATTATGTGCTTTGAGGTCCTTTTTTATGTTATATAACACTCCCAAAAATCATTAAAACATTTTCCTGGGTTCCATTTCTCAGCCATACAGTGTTGTCAATTCTTTCAGTGTTTTTTGAACCATTTTTTCATAGAAAGCAATGAGAAAGTGGAACAACACAGCAAAAAAAGCAACCCTGTGCTTTTGCTCAATTTTTGGGGGGAATAAATCGATCTTTTTTCAAACATGAACTGTAGATAATTGACACATATAATCCACAGCAAAACCTGCCTTTCAAAATGTTTCAATATTTTTTATCGGAATTTTAAAATTTTTAAAGGAGGGAAACAAATGTGACAGACAGTTTATACAAAATACAAACAGTACAGGTGGTAAAACCTGCTTTTTGTAAGCAGATTTACTGGCAAGAGAGCAGGTTTTGCCTGCAGAAAAAAAACAAAGCAAAAACAAGTGTGAATATAGCTTTATGCAGAATTTTTTTCCTGCCAACACATCAGTATTTGCAGCAGATTTTTCAGATATTCACATACGCAAAATCTGATCAAAATATAGCACTAGCTTCATTTTGTGCCGTCAATGCTTTATTATAACGCATGATTGTAAGTAAAGTAGTTAGACAACAATATATTTACATTGCAAATATATAATATATTATGTAATGGTAGATTGTAATTAACAAAAAAAGTTGCTTTTTTAGACTAGAAGTTTTTCTAAGAGCCAATGTTTTACAACTCAATCTATTTAGATGCCTGAAGTGGAGTAGATATAAGACACTATATTAACTTAATGGAAATGAGCACAGGAGTCAAATAATTCCTGCATTACAGTGTAAAAGGCGACGCCTGTCCCCGGTGGGGTAGTAGCATTTACTACACAATATAGAGCGTGAGAAAAGCCTATTCAGATAGATGGCTGAAGCTATGAATGTCCTGTGTATACAGAAGATTATTAGAAATGGCACCGGAAGTGTTTTACAGCTTTTCTACTATTAGTCCTTCTTAGGATGACAATAGATGTAGCCTGACCATTTAGCATGAAGGCACATAACAATACAGGGTGGAGGCGTTTGTCCACAGGTATTGGGACCTAAAGAATAACAGCAGCCAAAGGTTCTTCTGATACAATTCTTTTGATATTCTTTATTAAGTGGACATTAGCTTGAACCCCTCACAGTACATAGTGAAGCTGATCAGTCTCACTTATGGCTGCACTTCTACATGCCAGTTAGAATATTGGATAAAACCATGCAAAAACTTACTTGACTAAAAATAAACTGTTCTAAATGTGATTTTAATTAAAGTAATTTGACAGTTCATGTATTGTACATATAGCACTGCTCTGTCTGCATTATTATGACATATTGTGACATCATGGTAAGGCGAGTGGCATAAACTATATACTGACTGTAACATCTTATATCGTGTGTACAACGTACTATACACTTATTGAGATATACATTAAGGCTCTGATTCATCAAACCAGCACACCGGTCTAGATGATGGGACGTAGAGGAGTGTGAGGCGCTGTATTCATTAGGAGATGCATGTCCCAAAGAGTCAGGCGAGGCATGAAGTTACCCGAGCCTCCGTGTGCACCCTGCCACAAATCTTACCCCAGTCCCTGTAGGAAACCCAACCACTCATCATGAATTTGTGACTAGGACAAGCAGGGGTCACCACCCAAATCTGGGTGATAATTGTGGCAAAAAAGCCAAGAGTCACAATTTTGTTTTCCTAAATCCTCACATCGTATAAAACATTTCTAACTTTTCAAAGTGTTTTATGTCAGAATAATAACCTAAATGCTTTCATGAATTTACCTACGTGTGTGTGTATATAGAACTATGCATTGGTGTTTGCACAGTATAAAGACACAATTAGAGGGTGATCACGAACATGACCCCAAAAGAAATGGATAAATATAAAGTCAAGTGACAGAGGAGAGAGAGAGGGAGAGATAATGGTCTTAAGCCCATGAAATAGACAATATATCAAATTTTATTATTTAAAATTGTAAAATTCAGGAAGATAGATACAACAATAGGAGAATGGCGATCTCTCCAGCAGGAGGCATGTTACATATATATAATAAGTGTCATAAAGAGTAATAATAGGGCAGTGCAATAAAGATACCATTCATAGTCCTATGTTTCTGCATTGTAAGTCTATAAGCGCAGACCCATGAGAAGTCCTCTCCTGCTGGAATGGCACCAGCCCCGCTCATCTCTAATACAGAGGGACCTGTTATCTCCTGAGAAGCCACTGGGCACCAGCAGGTTCAACTGTCACCTGTGCAGATTTTGATGCATGTTCCAAACATACATGCTATCAGACACTAGCTGTACGATTTCAGCCCCTTATCGGCTCTGAGGAACTATTTTTAGTGTTAGATTTTACTTGTTATAAATATTAACTAGAAAATAATTCTGTTTTTGAATGAACAGTTTACACTTACCAATATATATCAGCACTGTAGCACCTATTCCCAATATAGATATATTTTTAAGAAAAATGTGTACCTTTTTTTTTTTTATTTCTTTACAAAGTTTAAAAAATACACTTGATATTAACCCCTTAAGGACAGAGCCACTCTGTAGGTTAATGACCAGCCCATTTTTTTCAATTCTGACCATTGTCACTTTAAGAGGTAATTACTCTGGAACACTTCAACGGATCCCCCTGATTCCGAGATTGTTTGTTTGTTTTTTTTGTGACATATTGTACTTCACGATAGTGGTAAAATTTATTTGCTATGACTTTGGTTTATCTATAAAAAAAAAAAATGGAAATTTGGCAAAAATTTAGAACATTTTGCAGTTTTCAAACTTTGAATTGTTATGTCCTGAAATCAGATATGTCACACAAAATAGTTAATAAATAACATTTCCCACATGCTTCTTTTTATATCAGCTCAATTTTTGGGAAAAAGGTGTTTTCTATGTGTTTCTATGTGTTTTTGTTTGCCTGCCATTGGTTTTAACGGTGTTCGAAGGTGTTCGACGAACAGTTCGACGCACAGTTCGGCGAACACACGGGTGTTCGACGAACCAAAACGAACTCGAACACTACGGGGGTGGCTCAACACTAGTGGTGGTCAGGCTGGTCGTTTTGCCACCCCTGATGATGCTGGCCTGGCAGGTGGTGCAAATGGCCTTTTTGGGGTTATAGGCAGTCTTTAAAAAACAACCAGACTCTGGACGACCTAACAGTTGTACTGGCAACTTCCTTCGTGTTGGTGTTACGGGAACGGTTGCTTGCCTTCTGTCTGCGGCCACCACACTGCTTCTTCCTGCCTGTTGGGGTGCTCTGCCTCCCTCCCCCTGTGTGCTGCTGTCCTCACTCTGCATGTCCTCCTACCAGGTTGGGTCAGTAACTATATCATCCACAACCTCATCTTCCACTTCCGCACCCTGGTCCTCCTCCTGACTTTCTGGCAATTGTCTCATCATCATCTACCTCTTGTGACACTCTCCCACCATCAGTTTCGTGTGACCATGGCTGCTCAAATATTTGGGCATCACTACACGCGATTTCCTCTTGCCCCGCTTCAAGTGGATCGGGCAAGAGACCCGAATCAATAAATGGAAAAGAGAACAGCTCTTCACAGTGTCCAAGTGTGGGATCCGTTGTCTCTGGGCACTCGGCATGGTGGGAGGAAGGAGGATCAGGGTGAAGAATATGCAGCCCAGACTCACGGCTATTGAGACTTGAGCGTGTGGAAGACCGGATGGTGGTGGTGGTGTTGGCTAAGTGACTGGAAGCATTATCCGCCATCCAACCAACAACCTTTTGACACTGCTCTGGGTTCAATAGTGGTGTGCTGCGATCCTCTAGAAATTGGGACAGGAAGGTCAGGCGAGAAGATCTGGGTGTTTGTTGTGGCACAATTTCAGCTTGCCCACGGCCTTGTCCTCGGCCTCTGCATGCACCATTACCATCACGTCCAGTTCCCTGTCCCTTACCACGTGCCTTGCCCATTTTAAATGGAGGACGATATCTTCCACGCTCACTGCAAATGAACGAGCGAACTTATATTTGATCCGTGTAATGGAGAAAACAGAGTTTTAAATAACTGGCCAGTAGGTAAGTTTTAAATAGCTGGATTTCTAGTGCCAACAAGCAAATGGTGCAGAAAAAATGGTGTTCTCTGGATTGCTTTTTAAGCAAATAATGAGTATAAAAATCCAAAGAAAAGTATTCTTGGCCCCTGATACCTGGGACTTGTATAAAAATATCTAACAGCAGCAGAAGTCAGAATTTGAATGGAGGATCTTGTGCTATATGCACTGCCTGCCTATATACCCTGCCTGCCTGATATCTCTGCAGATGGATTAGTCCTCTGAAGGACTGTTTGTTAAGATGGATATGTGTAATGTACGGTTTTTCTCCCTACACTACCTAATACACAATCAAATCTCTCCCTGACACAGCAGCAGCTCTCCCTACACTGTCTGATCCAGAGTGACTGTGATGAGCATGGCGGCGCCAGGTCTGATATACACCTGATGATGCTGTGCGGCCAGCCAATCACTGTAATGCTCACAACCAACATGGCTATGGCATTACAGTGCTTGGCAGGCAATCCCTGAATGTTCATTGGCTCTCTAAAGAGCACCAAACATGCAGGGAGGGGACCCGAGTTCCCGCCCGAGCAACCCGGACATACTCGGCGAGCATCGAGCATCTCGAGCACTGAGATGCTCGGACGAGCACCGAGCAGTAGCGAGCATGCTCGCTCATCACTAATCAAGAGTCATAAATTGAAATACTGATGGTAAAGGAGGTCTCAAATACCATCGGCTGACATGTGTAAACCCCTAAAAAACATATATATTTTATTAAATACTATTTAAAGTGTATTTTTTGTTTGGACACATGTGGTCCTCTTGTACTATAAGATTATCTAATAATAATGGTATGATCTTGTCTGATCCTGAAAACCTACGCTAGGGCACACTAGGGACCCCAGGGACAGCCGCCGAGGAGTGGGGGTGCCATTGTCAAATGTTATCGGGTGCCAACCCCCACTGGTAGGTATTTTTGTGGATGTTTTGTTTGTCAAAGTTTGGACGGCAGTCCATTTTAAATAGCATCTAATAAAATATATGTTTTTAGGGGTTTACATCAGGAGTCACAAAGCAGAATTCTAGTACAATTTGCTGATTAGTTCCTCACCCAATCGCCTCCAAGACTTTTCCCGAATATCCCCCATCCTCTGGAATTCTGTGCCCCAACACGTGCAACTATCCACCACACTCGGATCCTTCAGAGGGAATTTGAAAACCTATCTCTTCAAGAAAGTGTGAAACAACTGGAAATATGTCTTTTATATTCTAGGTTCTTCAAAGTAGCCACCTTTTGCTTTGATGACTGCTTTGCACACTCTTGGCATTCTATTGATGAGCTTCAAGAGGTAGTCACCAGAAATGGTTTTCACTTCACAGGTGTTCCCTGTCAGGTTTAATAAGTGGGATTTCTTGCCTTATAAATGGGGTTGGGACCATCAGTTGTGTTGTGCAGAAGTCTAGTGGATACACAGCTGATAGTTCTACTGAATAGACTGTTAGAATTGGTATTATTGCAAGAAAAAAGCAGCTAAGTAAAGAAAAACGAGTGGCCATCATTACTTTAAGAAATGAAGGTCAGTCAGTCCGAAAAATTGGGCAAACTTTGAAAGTGTCCCCAAGTGCAGTTACAAAAACCAACAAGCGCTACAAAGAAACTGGCTCACATGAGGACCGCCCCAGGAAAGGAAGACCAAGAGTCACCTCTGCTTCTGAGGAGAAGTTTATCTGAGTCACCAGCCTCAGAAATCGCAGATGAACAGCAGCTCAGATTAGAGACCAGGTCAATGCCACACAGAGTTCTAGCAGCAGACACATCTCTTCAACAACTGTTAAGAGGAGACTTTGTGCAGCAGGCCTTCATGGTAAAATAGCTGCTAGGAAACCACTGCTAAGGACAGGCAACAAGCAGAAGAGACTTGTTTGGGCTAAAGAACACAAGGAATGGACATTAGACCAGTGGAAATGTGTGCTTTGGTCTGATGAGTCCAAATTTGAGAACTTTGGTTCCAACCACCGTGCCTTTGTGCGACGCAGAAAAGGTGAACGGATGGACTCTACATGCCTTGTTCCCACCGTGAAGAATGGAGGAGGAGGTGTGATGGTGTGGGGGTGCTTTGCTGGTGTCACTGTTGAGGATTTATTCAAAATTGAAGGCATACTGAACCAGCATGGCTACCACAGCATCTTGTAGCGGCATGCTATTCCATCCGGTTTGCGTTTAGTTGGACCATCATTTATTTTTCAACAAGACAATGACCCCAAACACACCTCCAGGCTGTGTAAGGGCTATTTGACCAAGAAGGAGAGTGATGGGGTGCTACGCCAGATGACCTGGCCTCCACAGTCACCTGACCTGAACCCAATCAAGATGGTTTGGGGTGAGCTGGACCGCAGAGTGAAGGTAAAAGGGCCAACAAGTGCTAAGCATCTCTGGGAACTCCTTCAAGATTGTTGGAAGACCATTTCCGGTGGCTACCTCTTGAAGCTCATCAAGAGAATGCCAAGAGTGTGGAAAACAGTCATCAAAGCAAATGGTGGCTACTTTGAAGAACCTAGAATATAAGACATATTTTCAGTTTTTTCACACATTTTTGTTAAGTATATAATTCCACATGTGTTAATTCATAGTTTTGATGCCTTCAGTGTGAATGTACAATTTTCAAAGCCATGAAAATACAGAAAAATCTTTAAATGAGAATGTGTGTCCAAACTTTTGGTCTGTGCTGTATAATATATAATAAATAAACACTTGAAATAGATCGCTGTTTGTAATGACTCTGTGTAATGAGTTTCACTTTTTGTATTGAAGAACTGAAGTAAATTAACTGTTTGATGATATTCTTTTTTTGTGAGAAGCACCTGTATCGCCAAATACTGAATTGAGTATGGGGTTAAACCAAGGAATAATGTCAAACAAGCAGAGAGGGGAAAATGGTCTTATGCTCATGAAATACAGGCAATATATCAAACTTTATTCATTAACATTGTAAAATTCGGGAAGATAGATACAGCAATAGGAGAATGGAGAACTCTCCAGCAGAAGGGATATTACATATACTGTATACAATAAGTGTCATAAAGAGTAATAGGAGGGCAGCACAATAAAGATACAATGTGGAAGCATAGGACTATGAATGGTAAGTATATAAGCACAAACCCATCAGAAGTCCTCTCCTATTGGAATGGCACCAGCCCTGTTCATCTCTAATATAGAGGGACCTGTTAGCTCCTGAGAAGCCACTGGGCACCAGCAGGTTCAACCAGTCACCTTTTAAAGTGTTTCAAACATACATGCTATCAGACATTAGCTGTGCGATTTCAGCCTCGGATCGACTCTGAGGAACCCTTTTTAATATGGTATTTTCCATTTAATATTTGTAACAAGTAAAATCTTTTTATCTTTCGAATAAACAGTCTACTTCAGAATTAACACCTACAGAAACCCAGTAATGCTGGATTATCCCATTTGAGAATGAACAATTATGATTTTATATTACCATAGTAAAGTTTATTTAAAGATTTCTGTTTCTATTAAACCAAAACCAATACACATCAGCACTGTAACACCTATTCCCAATATAGATATATTTCTAAGAAGAATGCACACTTTTTTTTTTGCCAAGTTTAAAAAGTACACGAGATTAATATCCCTTTTTTTTATTTGATTTTAATGTAAACAACATACAATATAGTGGCTTTTTCACACTGGAGAAATGATTTTCTTTTGGAGTGAGCAGATCAATGAAATCTTTTAGGGATATATTTGAATTTCTGTTTGATAAGAAGTCAAGAACTTAAACTAAACTTCTTAGTGAACTGTTATTTTCTGTTGTACTTCCTGCAGTAGCAACTAATTTTGACCAAAGAAATCGGAAACAAAGGAGGAAGGACGGTCAATCTTTGGTTTTGCTTCCTTTTCAATATAAACAAGCATTTTAATATTTTATGGCAAAAGTCTAGGTCTTTTCTTTTATTGCTTTCATTTGCATCAGGTCAGTTATATAAATCCAATCACTTTCTTGTGTGTCTTCATGCACTTGTGAAGTTCTCTTCTGATAAATATGGAGGGAAAAATGACCATAAGAATCACACGTGACTTGTACAAGTAGACCATGCTTTCCAATCAGATTATTTTACTAAGGCCATGGCCCCACTTTCAGTATTTGGTCGGTATTGGGTCAGTATTTTTTTTCTCAGGAGTGGGAGCCAAAACCAGGTGAGGAACAATCAGAGAAAAGGTATAATAGAAACAAGTCACCAATTCTGCATTTATCACCCACTCCTGGCTTTGGCTCCCACTCCTGAGAAATAATACTGACCTAATATTAATAGTTGGCCATGGTCTAAAGCTTTAACTTTTTTTCATTTTATTATAATCTGACTGATTTATTAATGATTGTGGTTTGTTAAATTTTCTACTAATATATTCATTACTTGTTTCTTGTACAGATGAGTAATCCATGTTTGGATTAAATTGAGGAAGATCTATCAAATGTAGGCACTGTTAACTTTGAGCTAATATAGTAATGCAATTTACCAATTATCTACCATAATGACCCCTTTTTACAAGCATCAGATTTTCAAGCATAGAATATAATCTTCGCCTGCTGATAAATGAACATCTGCTCTAGATGATTTCAATGTCTGGCTTGAATTTATTCAGGATTCTTCATTTTTATAAGATTTTCAGTGAAATGTGGACAAGTTTGTTAACTTTACAATATAAGCTCATCTCTGAATGATTATTTATAAATAGTTATTTGTCATCCAAAAAGTGTTGTGGAGTAGTTTAAAGGCAACTATATAGAAAAAAATCTACGCTTTGGAATGAATGAAAAACAACACAGTAAGTGAAGTGTATCACGACCCAGATTAAGCCACAAACCCAGTTAAGTGCTACTTTATAGTGCTGGGTATTACTTTACACCACCCTATTAGATACATATTCACTATTATTATACCTGTGCCAGTGGAGATAAACCACAGATTTCCAGGTTGCAATAAAACCGTCACTATGTATAATCCTATTAGAAAGATGCAACAAATCTCTTCTTTAGTCTGTTGTATTAGCTTTAATCTTGACACCAGGTCTTGAAGTCACCACTGTTAATGGTAATTTCATTGTTTTAATTTGCTTATTATTTAATTAACATTCCTATACTTCAGTGCAGAAGTGCCATTGTCTGTTTGGTCAGTAATATTTATTAAGGCTACCTCCTAGGTTTTTCCTTTTTAACACATAAAAGTAAGTTCATTGGCAAAAAGTCTTGTATAATTCAAAGCCAAATAATAATTAAACAAGATTTTCTGCTTTTAACAAAGTTCATAAATATATTATACTATAGTTTGATATTGAACCTAGAAATAAGATACATGACCCAAAGGTTATGAAAGGCAATAAAAAGTAATTATTAGATGCAAAATATTTACAAATTACAAGGGGAAAATACAGTAGGAAGATAAAAGGGTAAAAGGGTTACTTCACTCGTGAAACGCACATCGAGATTGAGCCTATAAATTGAGGTCAGTACTATAACATGACATATGCTGTATATAGTGTCCTCTCTGTGCTTCCATATGTATGGACCAACATGTGTGTATATATATATATATCTATATCATTTCAGGTTTGTTTACTGTATTTCATTTTGGGAATTGACATTACATGTACATTATCCCTTTTCTAGTTGCACTGATTTTGACACTTATACATATTTATTAGTTTTCCTGGCCAGTAGTCCTTTTGATACTTTTTTTATATCTTTTTGATACTTATTTGTGAATATGGTATTTTTGCATATTCTTTCATTGAGATTTGCAGCATAGTAATTTAAACTGATATATAAAAAATATATAACATTTATAATGTATACTTATTTATTTAACATGTGTTCATTATACAGAGATGAGGTATTTTACCCTTATATAAACTTTTTCCTCTCACCATATGGATGTATGTTTTTAATTTCTACTATAGTATTTTCCCCTTGTAATTTTTTAAATATTTTGTATTTAATAAACTTTACTTTTTATTACCTTCTGATAATCTTCGGGTCATGTATCTTATTTGTAGGGTTCATAGTCCTGTCTGGACACATGACCATGTATCATGATTATTTTTGCTTATACTAATTCTAGAGCTTGATATTATAGCAGCCATTGAATGACTTTCTGTTAATGGAAAATTACTGAAGCATAGTTGTCATACAGATAAGGTTCACATATTATATTCCTGGAGTCTAGAGGAATTTCTTTTTCTTTATCATCCTCAGACATTTTTCACGATTAGCTCATTGAAAAATTATTTTCAATATAGTACAATATCACCCATCCAAAGGATATGGGATGAAAACTTGAAGAGCTTTCTGGAAGGGGGGATTTATGCAAGTTTTTATGTCTATGATGTTTTATAAATGGTATTCCTTGGTACACTGGGCATTTTGAAAATAAAATGTAATGCTCTTTACAGAATTAAAGGCAAAGGTTTTAACCCGATTATTCTTAGAATTATTCAACTCCTGGACTTTTCTCTTCTTGTCACAACATAAATAAATTTTTTAACAATTCTAATTGCAACAACAAAGTCACCAATGCTACTACATCCACACAAACATATTAATTTCAAGAATTATGGTAAAAAAAAATTCCTACAGTAAATTTGTTCTAATTTCGATTCTGGTCTAGAATTACAATATTAGGGTAAGACCCACTCAGAAATCTACCTGATCTTCTGTTTTCTAGGAATAACAAGAAATTTGTCATGAATCGATATATACAATATATTGTCATAATACATACAATTTTTTTATAATTTTTCACTGTTGTGGGAGGGAGACTTCCAGATGTAACTGAGATGTTCTAGTACAATATAAAATACTCTACATATCAAGGCTATTGAGTAATTTTTCTGACATATTGGTGGCAGCTTTAGTTTCATGTTCATTATAAAAAATGATTGGAAAGTTTTTGCCCTTTTAGGATGCTCTCAACACTCTTTTTTTAAAGGCTCACTCACATGTGCAGTCATATACATGGGGCAAGTCGTTTTTTTTTTTTTTTCTGGTGCTGACGATTAAAAATGGCTGTGCTCTGTTTACAAGAGAGAAAACTTGCTATACAACATGTTGCTACTATTTAGTGTAAAGCCTGAAATTATCATTATAATGATCTGCCCATGAGAACATTTTTTACACCTAACTGCATAACACTGACAGTTACATGGTTGTGAATAGTGTCTTTTTTCCTTTTGTACTTGGCTTAATTGTACATTTTGTATCAAAACAAACAGTTATGTTTAATTTGCAAGAGAAACTTTTAACTCTCATTGATTGCTAATTTGACCATTAGCATTCCAATACCCTAAGTGAGACCACGGCAAGCATGAGTGTTATAATGGATTCTAGAAAAAACATGGTTTTCTAGCATGCGGGGAAGTGGAATGCTAAAATAGTCAAGGTATAAACTAGTCGTAGTCCTATTCCTTTGTAAGGTTTTACATGCTCTTATATTACAATTATTACAATTTCTTTCGTACAGAACATTGCATTTAAAAATGTCTAATTGGGAATAGTCTTAGAAAAATTACAATTATTATGCAACTTGTCCAAACATTTATTACTTAGGTGGCTCTAAGAATCAAAGCATTCACCCTACAATATATTCCAAGGTGTTTCCTTTATTGTCACAGGTCCCTTCTCTTGAAGTCTTCATTTTTTTAATTTCAGTTTTACAGTAAAGTACTTACCTGCCTTTTTCTTATTGGTGTTGTATTCCATAACAATTTAACACTTTCACCAATGTCCAGAATGCAATAAAAGCCGTGATTATCATGATGGAAATAGGTTATAAAATGCACATTGATTACAAATAGATACAGGGAACATATAACCAAGATGAATAATGTGTAATGCTAGGACAAATGACTACAGGGTATAACTAGGTGACACTATAACAATACCTAATGTGTAATATATACCATAAATAGATGGAGGTAGGAGAGATAAGTAAAGTAAGCTTAGTGCACTGAAATAATAGAAATAGAAAATAATAGCCGCCTATAATAAACCAAACAGGTCACCAGGAGATATCCCGGGGACCCGGAACTTTCTTTCTTTTATATCCTTTCTGGGTTTATCCCATACAGGTCACATGTCCAGATCTTTATCTGTTATTGGATTATTGATTTATATTATTGATCTGGTCCTTCCATTTCTGTATACTCTCTCTCCCTTTCATATACTGGATATCTCGGTGACCTGTTTGGTATATTATAGCCGGCTGCTATTATTCTGTGTAACTGCTGCTGTATTCTTTACCATTTGTTGCTGCTGCTTTACTGCAAGATTTTGACTATTTCCGATGTATACCACGATGTATACCATATGGACAATACCACCATTATTGCTTTATTTTCTGTTTTCCACTCTTTCCACCCTTTAATTTCTCATCATTATTGTTGATGATCCATGGGTAAACCTCAGCCATTATTCTGTGTTACCTGCATCCTATTTGTATTTCCTTTGCAGCATTTATAATATCTGCTTCATTTAATATTTACCCCAACATCCAAATTCATGGTCAGCCTTATTTATGGGCCATAGGGAGCTTGATTGAATCTCTAAAAACAAAATGAAGTATGAAATATATTCAGAAGGATCCTGGTGTTTTCTTTTTGATTTTGGCCATTTGCTAATGAGAATTCTTCATGTATTTACTCTAGGGTTATTTCTTTTTCACAAAGAGATTTTTTTGTGTATTCAGCTCAGGATCATTATTTACTACATGAAGGGGAACCAGTAACAACCTCTAGAAACTTTTCTAAATATATTGGCTCATTTCATTAGACAAGCAATTTGATTTACTGCAGTGAGTTTTACACTTGCAAGACACAACACACGTGCAATCCATGTATTCATAATTTCAGCTATTTTATTAAACATAAAATATAATAAACATTATTGTCCTTGAAGAAAACGTTCAATGAACCTCTTTTTCGGATGAGGCTCTGGAATTGTCATTACATCATTGTCCATCAAGTCCACGCTATGTTCTTCCTCTGTGTCGCTCTCTTCGGGTAGGTCCTCAGTTTGACTTTTTTTAAGGATGAATAGAAAAGTTTTGAGATGAGGAGGCAAAAGTCTTGGCCTTTTCCTGGATGAACCATGTTGCAGTAGGTCGGTCAGGCAGATCCATTCACCCTCTGGAGAATCCCCGTGTGCCCGACATCCCATATCCTGGAATGATTCCTCATCTGGATATGTGGAAGAGAGGATGGGTCCACAGCAACATATCTGTATGAGGGACAGAGA
Organism: Phyllobates terribilis; assembly: GCF_046119375.1. Classification (NCBI taxonomy): domain Eukaryota; kingdom Metazoa; phylum Chordata; class Amphibia; order Anura; family Dendrobatidae; genus Phyllobates; species Phyllobates terribilis. Next base: position 97,874,839 of record NW_027362769.1, read on the forward strand.
GAAACATCAGTCAAGGTCTGTAGAAAAGATTGCAAAAGAAGTGCAATAATGTGACCCCTTAGCCAACAACATTTATTAGAATATGCAATCTAGATCAGATCAGTGGAGGTCCATCTAGTGTAACAGACTATCCTCTAGAAAGAAAATAACAATTTTTAATGGAATCGTATCTTGAACAACTATACTCAATTATTCTCAAATATACAGGCCTTAGAAAAACTGAGTGAAGTACATCCTCTATGCTTAGTATGTAGGAAATAGGGTGATTTCAGCCATTTTTAGCAACG